>NC_142933.1:71614960-71647460 GCF_046866305.1 Octopus bimaculoides
AAAGAAGTTTTCTTCGCTATCATGAGATCCTGGGATCGATCCTTACTGCGGGGCACCTTAGGTAAGATTCGTTAGCGTAGCCTCAATTCGACCCAAGTTTTACGAATGATATTGAGTACAAAAAGAGTTTGAGAGTCATATTGAATGGGTTCTCCGTCATTCAGAGGTCCAACCGTGTCACGTAAATTCTGCTCGAGTATTACGCTGAGGTTACAGCTGTCTGCGGAATACTCATTCATGTACAGTATAATTCTCATCAACGAAACCGAGGAAGAGCCATTTGTGTGTTGTGTGTGAGTGTGTGAGTGTATGTGCGTCTACGTTATACACGTGTGTGTTTGACTATGCATATATATATATATATATATATATATATATATATATATATATATAAACATACATAATGTGTAAGTATCGTACGCTAGTGTGATGAAAGACAGAATGTGTGAAAGGAAAAAGAGTGGATGTATAAAATCCAAAAGACAGTGGAAGACATAGGGAAGAATAAAAGCGTGAGTTTAAAAAAATCAAAAAGGCATACATACATACATACATACATACATACACATTGAAAGGCGGATAGATAGATAGATAGATAGATAGATAGATAGATAGATAGATAGATAGATAGATAGATAGATGAAAAATTAATTGAAGAAGAAGAAGAAGAAGAAGAAGAAGAAGAAGAAGAAGAAGAAGAAGAAGAAGAAGAACAACAACAACAACAACAACAACAACAACAACAACAACAACAACAACAACAACAACAACAACAACAAGAAGCAGAAGAAGAAGAAGCTCGAATGTTTATGGGTTTCTGTAAATCTGTGAAGAGCCTCTGTGTAAGGAGGGCGGCGTACGTTGGCAGAATACAGAAATACTGAAGACAAGAGTTAAAGACATATTTAATGGGAAGCTGTTGAGGCGCATTGCAGGTAATTTAACTATGAAACCAACGACAATGCAAGGTCGAAACGTACCGAAGAAATCTGGTTAAAGCTGCACTCGTTTATGTGTGTACAGGGTGTATGTGTCTGTGTGTGTGTGTGTGCGCGCGTGTATGCGTGCGGGGTGTATATACATATATGCATATATATTAGTATAGATATATGTATATATATATGTATGTATATATATATATATATATATATATATATATATATATATATATATATATATATATATATATATATATATATATACTTATATATATTCATATATATGTATATTTACAGATATATATACATATATATACGTGTATATATATATATATATATATATATATATATATATATGTGTGTGTGTGTGTGTGTGTGTGTGTGTGTGTGTGTGTGTGTGTGTGTGTGAGTGTGTGTATAATATATATATATATATATAATATTGTTAAATTCATGCATGCTTGCACTCATAAATCAGTTCACGTATATACCTCTATGCACATACCCGGGTGCGTGTGAGTATACCCGATCGTGAGTATACGTGGTATATCATTACGTATTTACATACCAATATCAATACTGGCATATATATATATACATACATATACATAAAATTATATAGTCAGCCCGCCAAGATTACGTAACATATTTCTACGCGTTCATATATTATAGTCCAATATACATGCAGATGCCATCATGAATGATTGCTAATAAATATTTCACATACACCATAACCACGTCCGCCCCCGCCCCCCCACACACACACACTCACATGTCTCATTTCCACTGTCACTTTTGTTTTCTCTCTCCGCTTCTTAATTTCTATCTCTTTCTCTTTTCTCTGTCTCTCCTCATATACACACACACACACACACACACACACACACACACACACACACATATATATATATATATATATATATATATATATATATACGTATGTATGTATGTATGTATGCATGTAGGGATGCATGGATGTATATATTATATATATATTTATATATATATATATATATATGCGAACCAATAAATGTCGGCAGATCTGTTCATCATCATAAATATACATGTATACGCATGCGGTCCTTTTTATATCTTAAATGTATTTAAACATGTGCTTGTGCATATATATATATATATACATATATATATATGCGTCTGTTCGTCCGTATGTGTGTGTATGTGCATGTGAGTGTGTGTGTGTGTGTGTGTGTTCGTGCATGTGTAAGCTTGTGCTTGTATACTTGAAAAGGAATACATATATACCCATATGTAAATATGCTTACATGTATATGCATGTTTATATGTATATATAAATATATATATATATATATATATATATATATATATATATATATATTGCATGATGTATGTATGTATTTATATATGTATGTATGTGGCTATACATACATGTATATATACACGCTTACACATACAGATGCTCAACCACAAGGAGAGGACGCAATGTTCAATTTTCTTTATCATGACTTAAATAAATAGTTTATAAGGATATTCCTCATTTTTAGATTGTTTTTTTAAAATGTTTAAACACACACTCGTGCAAGTACACACCGCACACAAAAACAATCAAACATAAATACACGTACACACACGCGCATATGTATGTGTCTATGTGTATCTGTGCATCTGTGTACGCGCGTATGTATTTATATGTGTGTGTGTATATATATATACATATATATATATATATATATATATATATATATATATATATATATATATATATATATATATATATATATATATATATATATATATAAGCAACTATATAGCGTGGTGGGGGAGAGAACATTATATATGTATATACATACATACATAAATACATACATACATACACACATACATACATACATGCACACATACATACATACATACATACATGCATGCATACGTGCATACGTAATGTACTTGTTTTGCTGGGACAGAAATCGGAGACATTAGTTTAACGTTTTACGATTTTTAAATAGTCGTAAATTTAAAATAATAATAATAATAATAATAATAATAATAATAATAATAATAATAATAATAATAATAATAATAATAACAATATTAAAGGACACAATAACTACAACAGCAACAACAATTACAATAAACTACGGACGTGTTAGAGGAGGATAGGGAAAGATGAATTTTTTTTCATCATTATTTATTTATTGGCGCATTTTCATATTCAGTTTCTGTTTTTTTCTTTTAGGTTTTGTTTTAATCATTATTTTAAAATTTTTGTTAGCTAATTTTTTCATGTCTCATTTCGTTGTTCGTATACGTGTGTCTGTGTGTATGTGTCAATCTGTGTGTGTGTGTGTGTGTGTGTGTGTATGAGCGTGCGTATGTGTTTGTGTGTGTGTGTGTGTGCATGTGTGTGTCAGTGTGTGTGTGTGTTTGTTTTGTGTGTGTGTGAGTTTGTTTAGTGTGTGTGTGCGTATGTTTGTGTGTGTGTACTCATGTGTGTTTGTGCGCGTGTGTGTGTATGTATGCGTGTGTGTGTGCGCGTATGTGCGCAAGTGTGTGTTTGTTTGTGTGTGCGTGTGCGTGTGTGTGTGTGTTTGTGTTTGTGTTTGATGTGTGCATGTGTGTGTGTGTATGTGCGTGTGTATGTGTGTGTGTGTGTTTCGAATTAGTCTCACGTCATTATTAAAGTTTCCTAAGAAATGTTTTTTTTTGTTTTGTTTTGTTTTGTTTCTCTCGTTTTTCTTTCCTTTCTGTTTTTGTTTGTGTTTTTGTCATTGTTGTTGATTTTTGTACTTTAAACAAAAATTGAAGAGTAAAGATCAGAAAAAGTACCAACTAAAAAAAAACAAACAAATATGATATATAAATAACCCGAAAAAATTCCTGTTGTTGTTGTTGTTGTTGTTGTCATCGTCATCGTTGTTGTGGTTCTTGTTGATGTCAACTCTGATCTACGTTTATGTAATACAACAATTTCAGAGTTTAGTTTATTCTGTTGTCAAGGAAAGTATCTGCTTGGCAGTGGTGATAAGGGTTGGGGGGGGAGATGCTGCTGGTGGTGATACTCGTGGTGTGGTGATGGTGGTAGTGGTGGTGATAGTGGTGGTGGTGGTGGTACTGGTGGTACTGGTTGTGGTGGTGGTGATGCTGGTAGTGGTGTTATTAGCTTTTGAAATCCAAGCACGATAGAATTGGATCTATATATCACCACCCGTCCACCCTCATGATACACCAGACTAATGACGTCACAACTGCAACTCTGTTTTGTTGTTGTTGCTGCTGTTGTCATGGCAGAAGTAGTGATGGTGATGGCGACAGAAGTGAAGCGCTGGTGTGCAACTGATGATGGTGATGTCTTTCCTGTATGACCACAGATTGAAGTGCACGTTAAAAAAAATGACAGAGTAAAATGTAATATAATATGATATACTACAACAATATAATATAATATATGATAGATAATGGACATCATGGGCCAAAAGCCACTATCATTTTTGTAATAAGCTAATAATTTTAACCAATCATAATAAAGATTACAGAATCATCATCTTACGTCTATAAAATGTCGGTTTATATATTTTTATCCTGTACAATATTCGCATCATCGTTTTAGAAGGAATTTAAACACTAGACTTGAAGTCCTCGAATTACTTTATTAATATGGTAAAATTGCTAGTAACAACATAGCAATTTTGTATTTTATAGAATAAAATGATGTAATTATGGCGATTAAGCAACCATTTGCCGATAAACAGGATTCGTCTGACCAAAAACATATCATCAATCAAATTATTGGCAAGCTGGTAGAATCGTTAGAGCTTCAGGAAAAGTGCCTTCTAGTATTTCTTTCAACTCTTTACGTTTTAAGTTCAAATTCCACTGAGATCAACTTCGCTTTTCCTGTCTCCCGGGTTGATAGAATAATGTACTAACCAGTCAAGTACTGGTGTCCAGGATATCGACTAATCATCTCCCTTCATAAACGTTAGCATTCAGAATCCAGTGAGCAAAAACCTAATTTACTAAAACGCTTTATTTTCGTGTGTGATTGATTGCTGCCAGTATACTTTGTATGTTCATAATCCAAATGTTCATTTGGGAATGTCACAAACTCTATTTACGGAACCAGAACTAGCATGGACAATTAGATTTGAATTTAATATTTTTCCTTTCTTTTTTCAGTGTTTTCCGAGCATTTTCTTCTCTTTCTACTTCGAGTGACGGTCCTCCAGTCCTCAAAGCATCATACACATACTTTGTTTCATCAAACTTCTTTATGAGAATTAAAAAAATAGATTTCGTTTAAACGAGCTCAACGAAATTTTTTAAATAGCTTTTGTTATGAATGAGATTTTTGCCTGCCCAGACAATATTGAATTTTGTAGCCTCGTAATGATGCACCAGTTTTACCGCTTACCTTATATAAAATAGCTTGAGTGTTTTAGGTCTGATACATAAATTATTCTACAATAAATAAAGTGAATATTTTATATGGATTATCTCGTTTATCACTGATTCGTTCATCACTGACCCGGGATAACACGCTATGCTCATTGTGGACCATGTTATACTTATGATTTATATGAGTGACGTTATACTTATGTTACACTTATGATTTATATGAGTGACGATTTAGAAGCTGTTATGTCTTTCACGAGTCAATTTCTTGATTTAAAACAACAAAATCTGAATACATTTCTTGCTTGATTCTACTGAGAATCGAATTAAACATTGTATGAAATGAAAATCTTGGGCATGAGAGCTGTACAATATATATTTTTGAATATACAGATAAGGATATAATCTATGTTGACTGCGGAAACTTTCTCATGTTACTGATAAAACGATATTCATTGTACATTAAATACATAAATTGTTCCTCAGATAGCCTCTCATATATACTTATTACACCCACACATGCACACAAATAGAACAAACCACTCTAACTCTTGCTATAGTATCATGTGAATAGATTTAAGACTAGCTCGCTCGTACAAGACATTGAGTCTTATAATGTATAAAATGAAGTCAAGTATTGATATTTTGAATCCATTTAATACGTACGTTTCATATAATTGTGCAATAAATAAAAAAAAAGGGTATCCGAAAAAGATGTGCCTCTGTGCAAAATTTCAGTTACATAGATATAAAACTGCGGCCTACGACTTAAGGCATGCACCCACTTCTGTATGCAAGATCTATTCTAACTGTTTGGAGACGTTTCCTGGAAAGACATTTATTTCAAAGAAGGAAAAAAACTCTCTTCTCCTACAAAGTAGGATACTCTAACTGCAATGCACTTGTTGCAGCGCCCCAGCTACTTCTTGAAGACCCCATAAAAGTTCTCTAAGGTGAAGGTGTCCATGATCCTTATAACAACCTCCTTCGTCATCTCCTTCAAATTGGGGAACAAGTGAGAGTCACAGGCAGCAAGGTTTGGACTGTGGAATGGATAAAGGACAGTTTTGATGCCCATCTCTGTTAAATTGTTGGTTATCAGAATGAAATTGTGGACTGGTGCATTGTCCTGCTGCAGATGCTCTGGCATACTGCGACGAAACCTCTTCCAGAACTCCCTCAAAACCTCAACAAAGTGCTTTCTTTGTTGAACAGCCAGAGAGATCCCTGTGGATGTAGATGATGCACTTGCTGTCGAATGAGGAGACCGTTATGATCTTTCAGATGAACTTACTTTGTCTAGCCTCAGGTGTCTGGCTCATACAAGTTAATCTGTAAGCAACGTGGAGCATTTCATAAGCTGCTGTAGCGTTTTTGCACTCTTGATACAAAACTCTATCGCATAGCAAGCTGCCAGATTGTCTTCTCGTTCCGAATGCATTCTGCAAACTAGTCAGCTGTGACAAGTAGTGTTAAGTAAGGTGTTTTCAAAGTATTGTTAGTCATTCCCTTCAATGTGGAATAACAAAAGTTGGCAGGTCAGCTTATTAGATGCATAGTAATAGCATACTAGAGTTACAATAATCTACGACAGCTATAACTATCACTTCTGGAATGCTCCAAGAAGAATATTAAACTAGTAAGAACCTCATTTCTATTCTACTCTAGGTACAAGGCCCGAAATTTTGGGGGAGGGGGCCAAGTTCTTAAGAGCCCCATTAACCCAATCTTTACGCGCAACTTCTAGCCTTACTTGTAGTTAAGAAGCTTGCTTTGTAACCACTTGGTTTCTCGTTCAGTACCACCGCATGACATCCATGAACATATCTGATTATTGGTCCATGTTTTCTTGCACGTAGGAAAAAGACAAGATGGTCATGGCTAGAATGCCTTCGAGGATAAGTCTAGGTCCATTCAATTAAGACTGATCTGGAGATAACAAAAAACAATAATAACATTGCTTCCAAATTAAGTGCGGGCGCACCGAATTACGTCTATCTGCCAACAACATAATCACCACCATTACAACCGCCCTCATTTTTAATAAGCCCCATTCATTACCATCCATTCACCTAACCAACCTCTACAACGTATCCACCAGCATCACCTGTACCGCAACGCCCACTAACACCGTCACCATCACCATTATCGACACACGTACCAACACAACAGCCACCCATCAACTACGTTTTCCATCCAATTCACCACAAACCAGTGGGTTAGGTCTCACCGTCGGCTCTCGGATCAACGATCCAAAAGTAGACCAAAGTATCAAACCAACAATGAACGATGCATAAAGCAATTCAAATCCCCTTATTTCTTTACAGTCAACGCAACAACTACCACCACAGCCACAACCAACCAACCACCAACAACTACAACACCGACACCAGCCACTGCAACACTTCATATTTCACACGTCACACTTCCTCTTCACTTCTACTTTAAAAAGCAAATATAATGCGTACAAGACTGGACAGAAGACCACCTCTTTATAAGACACTTCAGCCACTAATGTATTGTCCTTCAGCCCGGCTAGGTTACCAACAATAATGACACCATGAGTAAAGGTCGTTTTAGCCTGGGGCGAGGACAGCGAGCAGATATTTTCCGTTTTAGGAGGGAATTTTTTTTTTTATTAAATTATGATTATTTATTTATTTTCAGTCGTGATGTGAAAATGTGTGTGCTTTCAGTCTGTGTCTGTGTGTTTAAATATATACGTGTTTGAGTATCTATGTGTATATATATATATATATAAATACATACATACGCGCGCATACGCACACACACACAGATAGATAGATAGATACTAATGCAAATATATATATATATGTACATATATATGCGCGCACACATATATATGTATATACGTAATGCATACACGCACAATGACGTATGTGTGTGAGCGTGCGTGCGTGCGTGCGTGCGTGCGTGCGTGAAATAATTTTATTCGTTCAGAATCAGTTAATGGTTCACGCAATGTTACACTAAATTTCACACAAAGTTAAACGTAAAATCAATTAAACAAGAATATTCTTTTCTATTCTAGGCACAAGGGAGTGGACCAGTCGATAAGACTCACCCCAGTACGCAACTGGTATTTAATTTATCGACTCCAAAAGGGCGAAAGGCAGAGTCGACCTCGGTGGAATTTGAACTCAGAACGTAAAGACAAACGAAATACCGCTAAGCATTTCGCTCGGCGTGCTAACGTTTCTGCCAGCTCGCTGCCGTAATTAAACAAGAATATAGTCTCAAATATGTTCAAATGCAAGATTATTCCCAATTATAATTCTAGTGAATATAAACTCTATGTCATGTGTTGAGGGCTAATTCTTAGCGCTTAACAATGACACACACACACACACACACACACACACACACACACACACACACACACACACACAAACAAACACACAAACACACACTCGCACACACACTCGCATACACACTCGCACACACTCGCACACACACTCGCACACTCACATACGCACATACGCATATACACGCACATACAAGCACATATACATACACACACGAGCAAACACATGATATATCAGCATCATCAAAATCATCATCATCCACATCATCATCATCATCATCATCATCATCATCATTATCATTATCATTATCATTATTATTAGTATTATTATTATTATTATTATTTCTTGTGTCCCCGATTTTGAAAACCTTGTCGATTTCTGATATATTTGAACGAAATTTTCACATTTCCTTTCTCTTCATAAACTATTGACGCAGAAAATGGTCGCCAATAGTGGACAACGGCTTTCTCACACCGCTACTTCAGCCACAGATATACTGCTCTGCAACTCTTGCAGCCCAGCTGGGTTACAAACAATAAGGTAATATTCTTGAAGTGCAGTATAGCCCCGGGGTAAGGCCAAAGTTAAGGGGCTTGAGGAGAAAGTATGTTAAGTTTCGTTTCGTTTTGTTTCTTGTGTGTGTTTTTTTCTTTCTTTTTTTTTTTAATGTAAAGTGAGAAATTTTTTATCTATTTATTCATTTATTTATTTTCTTCTATTGACCGATTCTTAGACGGGTCAATTGCTGAATTATTTCGTTTTGTCCACTGCTTTTATGAGACAATTGTCTTTCTCTGTAGAATGGCACAGAGCACTTGCAAACCGTATTAATGTGCACGACCTTTCAGTTCTTAACCGTCTCCAGCGACAAACCAAGCCACATGACCACCATAACCAGCGGCACCACCACCACTAAATACCACCGACACAACATCCACAACCAACACCCTTACCATCGACCCCATTAACTTGTCTATCTTTCTATATATTTCTCCCTCTGTCTGTCTTATCCGTCTAATCATTGGTATGTGTATGTGTGTGGAGGCGCAATGGCCCAGTGGTTAAGGCAGCGAACTCGCGGTGAGAGGATCGCGGTTTCGATTCCCAGCCCGGGCGTTGTGAGTGTTTATTGAGCGAAAACACCTAAAGCTCCACGAAGCTCCTGCAGGGGATGGTGGCGAACCCTGCTGTACTCCTTCACCTCAACTTTCTCGCTCTTATTTCCTGTTTCTGTTGTGCCTGCAATTCAAAGGGCCAGCCTTGTCACACTGTGTCACGCTGAATATCCCTGAGAACTACGTTAAGGGTACACGTGTCTGTGGAGTGCTCAGCCACTTGCACGTTAATTTCACGAGCAGGCTGTTCCGTTGACTGGATCAACTGGAACTCTCGACATCGTAAGCGACGGAGTGCCAACACACACTCACACACACACACACACACACACACACACACACACACACACACACACACACACACACACACACACACACACACACACACATATATATATATATATATATATATATATATATATATATATATATATATATATATGTATGTATGCATGTATACGTGACTTTTGCGTGTTTACAACAATCATAAAACAAGAGAAATTATTTTTTGTCTGCAGAATACTTTATATTTTTATTAAAAGCAATCTATAAAGAATGATGGTTCGCAGAATCATTTGATCAGCGGGAAAATGGTTTGCTGATATTTGCAGCTCTCTACATTATGAGTTCAAACTCAGCCAATGTCAACTTTGATTTCCATTCTTTCTGGGTCGATGAAATAAATTACCAATCAAACTCTGGTTCCGATGGTATTGATTCACCCCCTCGTCTCGAAATGGCTGTCTTTATGTTTAAACTAGAAGCAGTAGCTAGATATATACATTACAACAAGAAGTTTCGATATTACACAGCTCGTCTGTTCTACGCGCAAGTTCTATGCTTCCATCATATTGCATTAAGATATTCGTTTGCGTTATCCTTTTCTTATAATTCCGCTTTTAAAGAGTGTGAGTATATGCCTGAGTAAATAATATGATGTGTATGTGCGTGTATTGGGTCATAATATAGTCCCACAAAATATTACAACTTAGTCCCACAAAATATTTATTTTATTTTGACCGTGATCTCTTCAGGAATATTTGCAGTCTGTAATTATACTTCTTGTATAGATAACCTAGATAAAATTACAGATATACATATAGTAGAAAAGATACTGCTTTGGTGAGTGTAGGCAACAGACGTTGTGATTGAGACAGATGTTAAAAGGCCGATTATGTCCCTCCAAGGAAGCTACGGCTCTAGCTTTCTAATGCCACCCTACCACCGTACAAACACACACTGTTATATTCCCATCTTCATTATCACCAATCCTTTTTCCTCTTGAGTCGCTATCATCAGATCGAAGAGCGCTTCGTCGCCACCAACAAATTACATAACAATACCCTAAGCAATTTTTTATGATAATAAATATATCGCAATCGTCGCCATCATCAATCATCATAATCCGCATTTTCCCCATCCTCGACACCTCATTCTTTATCATCATCATCATCATTGTCATCGTGATCGCCATCGATATCACCGTCATCATTATCATAACTAATCACCATCATCGTCATCATCATCATCAGCAGCAGCAGCAGCATCACTAACCTTGTGGGGTGCCCACCATCAGCCGTTAGACGTTCATCCACATTAAACTGTTTACCCAACTCCTCTACCTTAATCACAGCCCATGGTGGCAACACCCACAGGTATAGCATCTTTTTCTAACCTGTGTATATCTACAAATCACATCTCTTTTTCTTCCAAGGCTCTCTATATGACAAGAAAAATCACAAACTGCAAGCAGTTTCTGAAGAGCCCCTTGCAAAATAGAAAAGATACATACATATACAGATATAGTGTTGGACTCAAGGTTATGGATTAAGCGTTCGCATGTATATAAGTATTAATATATATATATATATAGTTGGAATTTAGAAAAGTAAACAAAAGACGAAGATAGGTGTATAAACAACAAGCAAGTGTATTAGTTTAACGCTTGGGAAGGTGAGAAAGTCTTTTCCGTTTTGAGCCTACGCTCTTCAGGAGAGAGGGACACGAGAAAATAAACAGAGAGAGAATAAAAAAAAGCTTTAGTGACTCGCGGTTGACCGCGCGCACGCACACGGACACACACATGCACACACGCACACCAGCATGCATATATTGTTTTATATACATATAAGCTTTGAGCTGTTCCCATAATTGATTCTAGATAAATTGATAGATAGATAGATAGATAGATAGATAGATAGACAGATAGACGAACAGACAGACAGACAGATAACTAGATAGATTGTGGGAACGTTTTTATAAACAAACATAGAAGCGTCGAGTGAACGAAACATACCACACACGTTCTCAAACGCACACATACCTACCCACGCAAACACGCTCACATATAACAGTAATATATTTTCTTTTAATATATGTTTTGAGTTGTCATCATTTAGTCATTCTCTATATATATGTGAATCTGTATGTAGGAGTGTGTAAATGTTTATGTGTATATGAGTGTGCCTACTCTTTTTATTTATTTATTTATTTATTTATTTATTATAAAGTTAATCCCTTTCTATGTCTCCACTGAATATTGTTACAACAATAAACAGCTTCACAGATGGAATTAGTGACAAAGTTTGTCTGAAAGATGCAAGAATATAATACTGTCCTTTGATGGCTCACATTTCTGCTGTCGTTTTTCTGCAATTGGCCTCAGGCCAACTGTCATCTCTGGAACTTCCTCGTCGCTTTTTGCATTTTTTATGCTGTTTCTTCCTTTCTGCTTTGTTTCTTTTATTTTATTTACTTTTTGTTCTCTTTGTATTTCATTATTACCTTTATTTCTTTGTTGTTAGCAATACGCGTCCACCTGCACACACACATACATACATACATACATACATATATATATATATATATATATATATATATATATATATATATATATATATATATATATATATATATATATATATATATATATATATGTATGTATGTATGTATGTATGTATGTATATATATGTATGTATATATATGTATATATATATATATATGTATATATATATGTGCATATATATATATATATATATATATATATATATACATATTTATTTATATATATATATATATATATATATATATATATATATATATATATATATATATAAATATATATATATTTTATATTTATATATATATATATATATATTTATACAAAAATAAGAGGAATGACCAGCAAATGTGGATTCCTAAATGCTAGAAATAGGTGCAGGCATCTATTTCTAGCATTTAGGAATCCACATTTGCTGGTCATTCCTGTTATTTTTGTATGTAATATAATTTTAATCTTCGGATTTTTTTAATATGCTAGACCACTGGTTTTAATTGATTAATATCAATTTCTACCCTCATTAATAAATTTATATATATATATATATATATATATATATATATATATATATATATATATATATATATATGTGTGTGTGTGTGTGTGTGTATATATATGCATATACATATATATATATATATATATATATATATATAACAACAAACAGTAAATGAGTATATACATATATACGTACAGGTATGTGCATACCGACATCCACCTGTATGTATAGGTGCATATCTGGGTATAGGACATTGCAAACAAAACGTAGACGAGAAAACACACAAGCCACATAGAGAACATTCTTCTTCATCAGCTACCCCCGTTTTAACACCGGCGTTTCGAAGAGCTGGGTAGGACGCATCGTTAAAACGGCTCTTCCCATGGACCGCAAATTAAATTTGTATACACAAATTAAACCTTGCCATAGAGGAATGTCGTGGCGGACAAAAAACAAGACAGGAAAACAAACAGAAAAGGCTTTACGGCCAGACGGGAAAAATTATGTGTATGAACGCTATGAGGCACGAACTTGAAAGTAGGGACGAAGTAAGTTCGCGTGTTTGCTCGGCGATAGCCAAGGAAGAAAAGGATTATTGACCGGAAGCATGTGACCATGCCGGTGTAAGGGGAAGAGATAGAGTGGTAGAGGGAGAAACAAAGGGAGGAAGTAGAAGAATAGGTGAGCAACGAGAGGAAAAGAGAAAGAGAGGAAGTACGAGGGGGGGAAAGAGATACGTAGTAGTAACAGAGGAAGAACGAGAGGGGTAAAGCGAGATACGTAGTAGTAAAGAGGAAGAACGAGAGGGAGAAAAAATGATAGAGGAAGAGGAAGAGAAAGAGAAAGAGATAGAGTAGCGTCGGAAAATATAAAGTTACGATAACTACTTACAAATTGGTGACGCTGCGTTCGGTCATGTAAAAACAAACAGTAAATGAGTATATGCATATATACGTACAGGTATGTGCATACCGACATCCACCTGAGCACTCCGTCGGTTACGACGACGAGGGTTCCAGTTAATACGATCAACGGAACAGCCTGCTGGTGAAATTAACGTCCAAGTGGCTGAGCACTCTACAGATGTGTGCGTGTACCCTAAAACGTAGTTCACAGGAAGATTCAGCGTGACACAGAATGTGACAAGGCCTACTCATTTTTGCCAGCTGAGTAGACTAGAGTAACGTGAAATAAAGTGCCTTGCTTGGTAGGAATGACGCTTTATTTCACTTTATTTTACTATGTGTGAATGTACACAAAAGTATTCTATCCAGTGAGATCTAAATATCTCCTGACGCTGTAATATTTCACCGATCCATCATATGGGTTAGTGTTTCATTGATCGAGGTCCAAAAGCCGAAAGGCAAAGTTAGGCTCAACCGAATTTGAACTTAGAGCGCAGAGAACTGCAACAAGTATCTGATGGTTTTGTATCCGACGTTGTAATGACACAGTTGCATGTATATGTTCATATATGTGTGTGCATGCGTGTGTACGTGTATACACATATATGTATATATGTATGTATCTGTGCGTGTGGTGTATATATATATATATATATATATATATATAAACATACATAGTTACATGTATGTATCTCAGATTACGTTACACAATATGTCTATCCATTTTTCAAACAGTAGAGTGTGAATTTAATTAGATTTAGCTGCTATTTCTAGCAAAATGGGTGATTTCGTAACTGTTCGGCAGTTCAACTCGAAAGAGAGGTGAATGAGTCAGTGATTGAGTGAGTGTGTGAGTGAATGAGTGGGTGAGTGAGTGAGTGAGTGAGTGAGTGGATGCGTGAGTGACCAAAGAGAGTTCAATGAAGTGATTTGTTGGGGAGTGAGAGAGAGAGAGATGGAGAGAGGGGGAGAAAGAGGGAAGAGGGAGGGAAGGACGGAATGAGTGAGTGGGAGATTAGGTAGTGACGGAGTTGTAAGGCAAAGTTAGTGTGGCTCGAGGGCTGAGCTCGTTGAAATTCTAAGAAATGACACTAACACATGAAGCGAGGATAATTATGTGTTCACGGTAGACTGGAAGGTCAGAGTGAGACAAGCAGGCAGGCAGGCAGACTGATTGAGAGATTGACAGACAGACATACCAGCGACATATTGATAGCTGCGGCACAAAACGACACCTCACTTAATGTCCGTAATGATAATGACGACGTTGTTGTTGTTGTTGTTGTTGTTGTTGTTGATCGATGTGGTGGTGTGGATGCAGGTGTCGGCGCTAGAGTTGTTTCTGTAGTAGTTGTTGTTGCTGTTGTTGTTGGTGGTGGTAGTGGTGGTGGTAGTGGTGGTGGTGGTGGTGGTAGTGGTGGCGGCGGCGGCGGCGGTGGTGTTGGTGGTGGTTTTTGTTGTTGTTGTTGTTGTTGTTGTGGTGGTGGTGGTGGTGGTAGTAGCAGATTGGTGTTTGTAGTAGTGATGATGATGCTTGGTAGTGTTAATGATAATGATGGTGGTAGTGGTGGTGGTGGTAGTGGTGATGGTGATGATGATGAGGAGGAGACGGAGGAAGAAGAGGAGAAGAAGAAAGAGGACGCGAGGAAAGTTATGATGAAGAAGAGAGGAGAAGGGGAGGAGGTTGCAGTGAGGGGAAGTATACTGATGCGGATTAGGATGAGGATGAAGATGAGGATTAGAACGATGAAAGGAATGATGAAGAAAACGATGACAAGGTGGAGGAAGAGGTTGATGCTGATGACGATGACGACGACGACAATGACGACGACGTTGATGATGATAAGACAACGACGGTGGAGGTGTTAGTGGTGGTATTGGTGACGGTTTTGATGGTTGTAGTAGTAGTAGTAGTAGTAGTAGTAGTAGTAGAAGAGTAGTAGTAGTAGTAGTAGTAGTAGTAGTAGTAGTAGTAGTAGTAGTAGAAGAAGAAGAAGAAGAAGAATAGTAGTAGTAGTAGTAGTAGTAGTAGTAGTAGTAGTAGTAGTAGTAGTAGTGATTGAGGTGATGTAATATTGACGATGATGATGATGATGATGACAATAAACACCACTGACCACATCTACTAATACCACTACTACTATGACCATCACTCACAATCACAACTCCCACCATCACCACCACCACCACCACCACCGCCCCAGCACCACTACCACTGTCGTCACTTCTCTAACAATTACCATTACTACCACTCACCCCATCACCACTATCCCTCCCACCACTATCAACACCATCACCCTCATCATCATCATCATCATCATCATCATCATCATCACCATCATCATCATCATCATCATCATCACCATCGCCAAACACGTTTGGACAACAACATCAAGCGCGAACGTACGATCTACTACTAGAAATAACAGCCAAATCTCCCTCAAATCTCATGTTGCCGTCTTAAAGAAAGGACACTTTGAATACTGTGGTCCATGATCCTCCGTGCATAAAAAAATGAGATGGTCATGGCTGGAATGCCCTTGGTCATAGGGCTACGTGACCAGGGCTGACTTGGGACTATAAAAACAAGAGTCATCATTAGTTTCGCCAACAATTGCAATTACAAGCCACAGGCATCGCTGTGTGGTAAGAAGCTTGCTTCCTAACCACTTGGTCCCGAGTTCAGTCCCATTGCATGGCACCTTGAGCAAGTGTTTCTACTATAGGCGTAGGAGTGGTTGTGTGGTAAGTAGCTTGCTTATGAGCCACATGGTTCCGTGTTCAGTCCCACTGGGCAAGTGTCTTCTGCTATTGCCTCGGGTCGACCAAAGCCTTGTGAGTGGATTTGGTAGACGTAAACTGAAAGAACCCCATCGTATGTATATGTATATATATATATGTGTGTGTATATGTTTGTGTGTCTGTGTTTGTCCCCCCAACATTGCTTGACAACCGATGCTGGTGTATTTACGTCCCCGTAACTTAGCGGTTCGGCATAAAAGACCGACCGATAGAATAAGTACTAGGCTTCCAAAGAATAAGTCTTGGGGTCGATTTGCTCGACTAAAGGCGGTGCTCCAGCATGGCCGCAGTCAAATGACTGAAGCAAGTAAAAGAGTAAAAGAGTAAAACCAAAACCTTTGTGAGTCGATTTTGTAGACATGTCAGTATATTTGTGTCTGTGTTTGTACTCCACCCACCATCACTTGACAACCTGTGTTGATGTGTTTACGTCCCCATAACCTAGCAGTTCGGCAAAATAGACCCACAGAAAAAGTACTAGGCTTAAAAAAAACATAAGCATGGGGGTCGATTTATTCGGCTAAAACCGTTCAAATCGATGCTCAAGCATGGCCGTAGTCAAGTGACCGAAACAAGTAAAGAATAAAACGTAAAAGACACTAATGTCAACTACACCACCACCACCACCACCACTACCATCACCAACATCACCACCATCATCACTAGCAGCATTAACAACCCCCGTCACCATGCTTACGGTCAGCACCACCAACAAAATCACCAACACCAGAACCACCGTTACCACCAATATCGCCACCGTCATCACCAACACCAAGATCATCATCATCATCATCATCATCACCATCATCATCATCATCATCATCATCATCATCATCATCATCTGCATCAATAACAGCAACAACAACACCCTCAGTATCACAGTCAATATAATTGTCGTCGTCGTCGTCGTCGTCGCTATCAAGACCCTCGTTTATGTTATTGATGCCCAGCATTATACATTATATTGATCGCCACCCTTACCATCACCAACACCTCTCTAATAACGACACCAGTACCACCAGCACCGCCACGACCTCCACCACAACAAAAACCAACTCTGCCACCATCACAACCACCGCCAACAACAACAACAACAATAGCAACAACAAAACCAGCAAAAGCGGCTCCAACGCTAATACCTCTACCCACACCTCAACAACACCGGCACAAACATCGTTACCGCGACTACCTCCACCACTACCACCAACACCACCACTTCCACCACTACCACCACCACAACCACCGCCTCCACTACCACAACCACCACCACCTCCTCCACCACCACAATCACTTTCACTACCACAACCACCACCACCACCACAACCACCACCACCACCATCACCACCACCACCACCACCACCACAACCACCACCACAACCACCACCACCACCACCACCACCACTACAACCAACACCACAACCACCACCACAACCACCACAACAACCATAACCACACCCACCAACACCACCACAACCACCACCACAACCAACACCACAACCACCAACACCACCACAACCACCACCACAACCACCACCTCAACCACCACCACAACCATAACCACAACCACCACCACCACCACCACCACCACCACCACCACCACAACCACCACCACAACCACCACCACAACCACAACCACAACCATTACCACAACCACAACCACAACCACCACCACCACTACCATCACAACCACCAACATCGCAACCACCGCCGCCACCACCACCACCACCACCACCACCACAAACAACAACGGCAACAACAACAGCCATTTCTGTCCCTGAATCTGACACAGAAACATGGAAGTCAGATCCGAAATCAGTCATTCGTGTAACAACAGAACAAAAGGTTTGGTCAGGGGCTGGAGGAGGTGGTGGCGGCGGCGACGGCAGCGGCGGCGGCGGTGTGGCTTGAAGTGGTACGAGTGGTGGTGAAGGGGACGCTGACAGGGGTTGACAAGGTGGACATCATTGACATGTCATTGGATTTTGCCAGGGGGCATAAATACACTTTAAGGGTCCCACCATTTGAAGGGACAGTCGAATGACGTCAGCTGCTCGTGACGTTATTTGTCAGTGATCTTGTTGCTGCCGCTGGTTGTTGTTATTGTTGTTGTTGCTGTTCGTGGTGGTGGTGGTGGTGGTGGTGGTGGTGTTGGTGGTGGTGGTGGTGGTGATGGTGGTGGTGGTGGTGGTGATGGTGGTAGTGGTGGTGGTGGTAGTGGTGATGATGGTGGTAGTGGTGATGATGGTGGTAGTGGTGGTGGTGGTAGTGGTGATGATGGTGGTGGTGGTGGTGGTGGTGGTGGTAGTGGTGATGATGGTGGTAGTGGTGGTGGTGGTAGTGGTGATGATGGTGGTGGTGGTGATGATGGTGGTAGTGGTGGTGGTGGTAGTGGTGATGATGGTGGTGGTGGTGATGATGGTGGTAGTGGTGGTGGTGGTAGTGGTGATGATGGTGGTGGTGGTGGTGGTGGTGGTGGTAGTGGTGATGATGGTGGTAGTGGTGGTGGTGGTAGTGGTGATGATGGCGGTAGTGGTGATGATGGTGGTAGTGGTGGTGGTGGTAGTGGTGATGATGGTGGTGGTGGTGGTGGTGGTGGTGGTGGTGGTGGCGCTTGTAATGAAGATGGTGATGGTAATGGCAGTAACGGTAGAGGTGGCGGTGGTGATGCTTATGGAGGCGGCGGCGGCGGTGGGGGAGGCAGTAGTGGTGGTGGTGGCGGCGGCGGCGATAGTGGTAATGGTGCTGGTGATGGTGGAGGTAGTGGTGGTAGTGGTGGCGGCGGTGGTGTTGATGGTTAGCAGTGGCGATATTGCTATTGTCCGCGTTGTCCTTTCTATTGCTTTTGTGGCTGGTGTTGTCGTTTTCAGTGTCGTTGTTGTTGTTGTTGTAGCTGAGGTAATGGTGGTGGTGGTGGTGGTGGTGGTTGTCACCGTTGTCGTCATCGTGTTTATCAATATAATAATGAACATCAGTAACATGATGGACAGTGTTGATAACGACCACGGCGAAGATGATGATGACGATGATGATGATGACGATGATGATCATGATGACGATGATGATGATGACGATGGTGATGATGATGACGATGATGATGATGACGGTAATGATGATGATGATGATGATGATGATGATGATAAGAAAGAGCAGAGCAATGACGAAGAGGGTGATGACACCGATAATGAAGATCACATTGATATGTATTGTAATGATGCCATGTACTATGATGACGGACGATCGTAGAATTAATATGAAGTTGAGCGAGAAACAGGACGACGCCGACGACGGCGACTGTGACGGCGACGGCGACGGTGACGGCGACGGTGACGGCGACGGTGACGGCGACGGGGACGATGGCTGCGGCGGCGGCGGCAGTGACGGCGGTGACGGCGGCGGTGACGGCGGCGGTGACGGCGGCGGTGGCGGCGGCGGCGGCGGCGGCGGCGGCGGCGGCGGCGGCGGCGGCGGTGACGGCGAAGATATTACTTTGTTACCACAAGAACGGGAACAACAGCAGTAACAACAACAACAACAATAACAGCAACAAAAATAATCGTGATTTTGTCATCAACACATCAACAATTTCAACAACATCTAGTTAAGAGGGCTCCTCAATGCTGTCGCTCGATCTGCTAGCAATAGCAGCCAAATACTACTCAATCCATACCCAACCATCAGAAGAGGCACATTGCGGAATATAGCATTATGTAATATAGCTGTATTGTGTAATACTGAGAAAAACAGAACGGTCATGATTAGATTGTATTTGATCAAAGATCCCTTAGAGCAGAGTGTTCTGGGGATTCAAATTCAATAATAAATCGCAACACCAATGGTTAGAAAAACACTTCCCATGAAAAGTCATGCTCACCACAACTTCGCTTTCTTTTGTCCCTCTTTGTCAATTGATGCAAGTAATTAACACCCAAATACCATTGAACAAAAAGGGCCCCCCGTATGATCGATCGATCCTCTCGAATTGATGTCTCAAACACACTTTGTCACTTAAATATTTTAGATAAAGTAATACGAATTGCGCTTTATCAGAAGGCAAAGAGAGATGAAAATATATATAAATAAATAAATGATCAAGGGTGTAACGCCTTTAAGTGTGGCTGTTTTTATCAGGGCCTACTCGTGGCTAAATTAAATCAACACGGTTTTGTGCGCCCTGCAACGCAAATGCCAATCCCTTTTCTGTCACCATTTTCCTTGATGTCGTCAGAGTGATGTCATCAGAGGCGATTTTGGACTGGTTTGCAATAGGAGAGGCTGATTATTCACCATATATGAAACTTGGTGTCATCATTATGATCCCCAGGCCAAGCAGCAACCAATGGAGTGGCATCACAGCAGTTCAACGCATCCCAAGAAGTTTTGGACCCAGAAGTCAACAGGAAATATTCTGGCTTTAGTGTTCTGGGACAAAGACGGAGTAGTTCTCATAGAGGATCGCACTATCAACGCAGAATACTACATGTCTCTGTTGGACGAACTTCTTTGAAGCAGAAATACCGTGGAAAGCTAAGCCGTGGTGTCCTGTTTTTGCAGGACAATGCACCATCACACACAGCACACAGCACATGAAACTCTAAGGAAAATACGCGACTTTGACCACCTACCTTACTCACCTGACTTGGCCCCTCCAACTATCACCTCTTTCCAAAACTGAAGAAACATCTCAAGAGAACGAAATTTAACTCCGATCTGGAACTGTTCGCTGCTACAGAGGGCTGGTTGGAAGCCCAACCTTCCAAGTTCTTGGGCTTAGAAAAAACCGAAGGACCGTTGCGATAAGTGTGTGACTCTGGGAGAGCAATATATTGAATAAAATCATAATTAAATGATCCTCCTGTATTTTCTTTTACCCAAAGCCAGGAACATTTCAGCACTCCCTCAAAAATATACTATAGCTGAGGACAGCATAATCATGACAGGAATGACTTTGGTCATAGTTCTACGTGATCAGAGCTGACCTGAGATTTAACAAACAACCAGATGTCATACCGTCTGATCGTAATTCTTGGACGACTCTTCTACTTTCTTGTTTTCACATCACGTCTGAGAAAATCTTTTTCTAAACGTATCAGATTGCAGATTCTGATATCCGTTATTTTTTTTATATCATCTCACTTGTTTTATATCCTTCTTTCAGCTGTACAATCGGTTACAATTGTGTCTTTCTTTTTCTCTGTTTTTTTACTTTTTATTTTAGATTATTATTTATTTATTTTTGCCATTTCTGGCAGCTCGTTTGATTTCCAAGCCAATATGTAGAGGCAGCCTCCTTGCTGCCATTCCTGCGAGAGATTGATAGTGCTTCCACGTGAGGTCGGTAGGAATTCCGCGAGAAATAGTTACATATAGGTTAATCATAAGCAAATGCGTTTTTAATCACCCTTTTTTTCTCTTCAATCCTATATTCGTAATTTTAATATAGACGCACAAAATATTTCCTAAGGGAGAAAAATCCTGGCGTCTATAAGCCAACCGTACGGAGAAAATGATCTTTTGATAGAGAATTAAGGGAGAAACTGGTCTAAACAAGGTCTTAATGAAAGTGAAATTTTTTAAACCTTCTTTGAGGTCTGTAATGGATCTTGCGCTGCCGAATCTTTCAAGGACAATCTTACGTAACTCAATGAGAATCAAAAGAAAACGAGTAATAAAAATATATAACTTTTATGCAGGGGAGTATATTTCGAGGGTTCCCAAAAGTAAAAAAGTTGGAAAAGGCTTCACGTGCTTAAAACAGAACCTACTATCACATACTTTCTTCAAAGAAATGTATTCTATGTCTAATATAAAGATACGATGTTCATGAATGAAATACCTTTGGACATAGAACTGCCTAATTCGGCTGAACACAGAGTTAATCGAAAACAATAAGACCAAGGAAAAATACATTATAATAGAGTTATAGAGATATTGTCTAAGAGAATATAGGATGAACGTAGTGATTGCTTATAGATTATTTGAATCAAGGCTAACCTGGGGCGAACCAACACATTCTATTTTCTGGGATACGTCGAAATCACATGATATAGCAGTTCCGTAGCAGACGATTTTCGTCTACCAACCATATACATATGAGTGCTTTTATGCACCATGAGTCCATGTGAGATGTTCTCTCAAGAAAAAAAAAACGCAGTATTTGGTGTTCGAACAATACATCTACGTTAAGTTGGATATAAAGATTACCTTTTGGCATTAATACTGCTTCTTTTACCTTTTATTTTTTTATCTTATACTTGTTTCAGTCATTATTCTGCGGCCATGTTGAACAATGACGAATTTTAATCGAACGAATCGACACCAATGCTTATGTTCTTTAAAGGCTAATACTTATTCTATCAGTTTCTTTTACCGAACCGCTAAGTTACAAGGACGTAAACAAGCCAACACCGGTTGTTAGGCAATGGTAGGCGACAAACACAGACACGAACACACACACACACACACACACACACGCGCGCGCGCGCGCGCGCGTATCATACATATATAAATACGATGAACTTTTTTCAATTTCCGTCTACGAAATCCACTCACAAAAATGACCCTTGCCCAAAGTGCCACGCAGCAGGACAGAATCCGGAACCATGTGGTTGGGAAGCAAAATTCTTACCATACAGCCACATCTGTTGCTAATGATTATTTTTAATCATCTTATTGACTTTATTATGTTCTGTTCTTGCACTTTTAGCAGACGATAACCCATATACGTATAATGCGTATACATATATGTGTATACCTTTAGCAGACGATAAACCATATACGTCTAACGAAATTTTCTGTTCAATATAACTTTGTAATGTGTCTTTACTCTTTCAGCAGTTGAGCGGACGGTAACCTATATAGTTATTTGCAGCATCCGATTTAATGAATTCGTAATGTAAATTTCTCAAAACAAATTTAATCCATTTCGAAGTCATTGCTTTTACACCGAAACCAAATCTTTTCTGTTACATCGTCATTATCAAAGTCACGATTACATGTTGTATACGTAAGCGATTTTACGTATGTCGTCTGCGTGTATGTGTATAAGCGTGAGTGAACGTGAGAGAGAAAAAGATAGTGAAAGACTGAGAGAGTATGATGAGTATGGGAGGGATGTATATTATGTGTATATTATGCATAAAATCTTATAGTAAATCGCCACCAAGTAAAGAAACCGATAATTAATATCTCAACACAACCCAAAGGCGAACACACACTATCGCAAAACAGCATACTGTGAATGCATTAAAATTGACCCAGTAACGCCACGCCCTTAAACCGTAATCGAGATAATAATAGTGATCCTAATAATAATAACAACAACAATAATAATAGTAATAACAACAATAACAACAACAATAATAATAGTAATAATGATAATAATAATAACAACAATAATAATAACAACAATAATAATAATAATAATAATAATAATAATAATAATAATAATAATAATAATAATAGTAATAATAATAATAATAAGAATAATAATAATAATAATAATAATAATAATAATAATATGCCCGGATGCAGTACCAAGTAGTGGTTCTCATGGCTTCTGATCTTAACTGATTGGAAGTGTTATCATGTACATTGTTTTGTCTTGGTATAAAAGATGGCTACAGCAAATATTCTGCTCAATGCCACAGATTTCCTTGTCAGTTGTTTGACCTTAACCAGTTGAGAATGTCCCTTAGTGGCTGACGGTAAGTGCATCTCTGATCAGGAGCAGAAGTAGTGGGGGAGCATCATAGCCATGTGTTGAGAGGAATTCTTTGGGGTTAGAATAATTCAGCTTTGGAAACATGGGTACTTTGCTCAACATCCTGAAACAACCCTTATTCAGAGACCTTTTGAGCGGGATGCGCTTCTCGACCTGAAGAAAATTCTAACTGGGCCCCACCTGCGAGGTCATGCGTTGTTTATCTTGATATAAAATCACCATGTCATGCACATATGATTGTGATGCATGTACCTAGTGTACCCTTATCAGACGAGTAGTCATGATGGGTATATTTTACCCCAGTGTCACTTTGATGGCATGCACTGCTCTCTCACTCAATAATAATAATAATAATAATAATAATAATAATAATGATAATAATAATAATAATAATAATAATAATAATAATAATAATAATAATAATAATAATAATAATAAATGCCCTGGTGCAGTACCAGGCACTGGCTCTCATGGCTGCTGATCTTAACTGATTGGAAGTGTTATAATGTACATGTTTTGTTTTGGTATAAAAGATGGCTACAGCAAATATTCTGCTCAATACCACATATTTGCTTGTTAGTTGTTTGACCTTAACCAGTTATGCATGTCCTTGATAGCTGATGGTATGTGCATCGCTGATCATGAGCAGAAGTAGTGGAGGAACATTATAGCCATGTGTTGAGAGGAATTCTTTAGGGTTTGAACATTTCCCCCATGGAAACATGCGTGTTTCGTTCAACATCCTTAAACAATCTTATTCAACGTGCAAGTGGCTGAGCACTCCAAAGACACGTGTACCCTTAACGTAGTTCTTGGGGATATTCAGCGTGACACAGTGTGACAAGGCTGACCCTTTGAATTGCAGGCACAACAGAAACAGGAAGTAAGAGTGAGAGAAATGTTGTGGTGAAAGAGTACAGCAGGGTTCGCCACCATCTTTGCCGGAGCCTCATGGAGCTTTAGGTGTTTGGGATCTTGTTCAAAACGGGGGCACCAGTTTTCATTAATGTTTTATGTAGTGTTTTTGGTACCGAAAGACTTTCAAACTTCGTATACTTATCTATTTTGTGTTATAGAACAGAAAAAAAAATTTGTATTCGAATTTATTTCATGTAAAAAATTGTCTTATTTCGATAATTTCAACCAATCACTGACAAGTATTCAGCTGTTTACACTTACTCCTTTGGCAGTTTAAGCGGTGTAAAGCGTATTTAATCTGCATTTATAATTTCGTTAACATCTGCCTGAACTGTATGAAAGGTTTATTAGCTACTGCCTAACGCTAACCCTAACCCTAACCCTACTGCCAATATGCTCCAGCTATTTTTTGACAAGGAAATAATAATTTCATCACCGCCAGAATCGTTTGAGAATCGTTTGTTTACGTAGTCAGCACTTAATGTATTCGGTTGAATGGACGTCAGTCATTGGTTGAAATTACAGAAATACGACAACTTTAACATGAAATGACTTGCGATGTACGTTTTTTTTGTTAAGAAGACTAAGACAAAAAGATGTTTTATATGACACATTCTACCAGTGTCCCAAGTTTCAAAGTGTTTCGTTAAGAAAATACTGGTGCACCCTTTTTTAACAAGATCCGGTGTTTTCGTTCAATAAACACTCACAAGGTGGGAATCGAAACCGCGATCCTATAACCGCAAGTCCGCTGTCTTAACCACTGGGCCATTGCGCCTACACAATTTTCTTTTTCGACATACCACTGGACTAAAGTACAAAGGCTAGCTGGAGCCTTGCTACATGTCACTCTTGACCATTAAAAGCCAGTGATATAACCTTAACACTTGCTATTTATAAGGCAGTGTGCGGGCGGAATCATTAGCATTCCGGGCGAAATAATTAGCAACATTTTGTCTATCTTTACGTTTTGAGGTCAAATTCCGCCAGTGTCGACTTTGCCTTTCATCCCGAGGCCAAAATGTTTTGTTTTCTTTTTTTCAATACTGTTTCATTTCTATTTCGTAGCTGATTGTCTTAAGGTCCGAAATCCATTAATATTTCAAAAGAGCTCATTAGAACAATTCCGTTTTGCACGAATTAGCATGTATAATTGACTGGCACGTGTATGCAAATATGTGTGTATGTGTGTATGTATCTACACACACATATATATGTGTGTGTGTGTGTGTGTGTGTACGTGTGTGTGCGTGTGTCTGTATATAAATATGTGTATATATATGTATGTATGTATGTATATATATATATATATATATATATATATATATATATATATATATATATATATAACGCATATCTATATACATATATGCATAATATACACGCATACACATACTATACACGCATACACACACATACACGCACACACTCACACACATGCACTACAGGTTGAAACTTTTCAGTCACAAACTTACCCCCACATTTCTCCTCGTCCTTACGAAGTACACGTGTTCTAGCCTATTTCTCACCAAAACAATGTCTCCTGTATACATATATATGCATATACACACACATGGATACGCACATCACTCGCATAGATCACTGATAAACTTTGATACAAAACATAAATCTTCGTCCTGGCTCCCTTGTTGATATGATTGTTGCTATTGTTATTGGTGTTACCAGTATTCGTAGCAGCAGCAGTTTTATTATTACTAGTGTTATCAGTGTTATTGTTAGTAGTATTCTTGCTGTTGTTATTATTATTGTTCTTACTGGTTTCGATGACTATAGTAATGGTGTTGTTGTTATCGTCCTTGGTGATAAGGGCATTGACAGCAGTGGTAGTGACTGTTGTTAGAAGACCAGAGTACGTTGGGGTGCTGAAAAGTTCCTGGCATTGGGTAAAAGAAAATACAGGAGGATCAGTTAATTATGATTATATTGAACATATTCCCCTCTCATATTCACGCATTTCTTCTAGCGCTCCTTCAGTTTTTCCAAGCCCTGTAAAAGAACATGGGATGTTGGGCTTCCAACCAGGCCTTTCGCAATACCTTTTTGGGAATTTTTCAGCATCTCCTCGTATAATAGTGAACAAATGTTCGTGGCAGTGTTACATTAAATTTTGCTGTTGTTTTTACTTGAACTAGTCAAAAGAACTGCCATAACTCTTGTTTCAAGGCCTCCAAAATTGGTTGGTAGGAATGGGCACCGTTAAAGGAGCTTAAGGAGGGCAGGTGGCGGTACTCAAACTGAACGACGGATAAAGTTGGAATAGATTGAGTACCATAATACAGTTGGTGGCGTAAGAGGGAGTTTGATACTAATGATGAAGATGATGATGATGATGGTGATGAAGATGATAAAGATGATGATGATAATGACGATTAAGAGGGGAAGGAAGAGGAAGAGGAGTAGAAGAAGGAAGAGGACGAAGAAGAATGTTAACATTATTTTCTTTGAATGCTACATTGTGTTACGGAATAAATCTGTGTGTAAAAGATGGACGTAAACACCTTGCATTTATAGCAATATATTCGTAGATGAAAAACAAGGGACCCAGGCGAAACATCTTCAGTTTTGGGATAGAGTTTTATCCGTGACCTCTTTAAGTGGCCACAGCGAGACTGCTTGTGAATCTTTTACAAATAAGGACTTAAGTAAACAGTTTAGTCTAATTTGCATATATAACGCATTATCAGTAAATGCGATTGAGACATTGTTCGTACGTCAATTGTGGGATTTTTTTTGTTTCTTTTTGACAATGTTGTACTGTATCTATTACCTTTCACAATTACTGAGCTGCAGTCATGCTGAGGTAACGCCTTGAAAGGTTTCAGTTTACCAAATCGACCCCGGTGCTTCTTTTAAGGCTGGTACTTATTCTATCGATCTGTTTTGTCATAAACACCAATTGACAAGTGGTGTCAAAGACAAAGTAGACACAAACACGCATGCGCACGCACACACGCACTCACACACTCACACACTTATTTACATGAGTATATATATATATATATATATATATATATATATATATATATATATATATACACGCATATACACGACGGGCTTCCACATAGTTTCCGTCAAGTATATTCACTCGCAAGGTATTGGTCTTCCCGAGGTTATATTTGAAGACACTTGCCCAAGGTGTCGTGAAGTGGGACTGAACCCGAAACCATGTGGTTGCAAAGCGAGCTTCTAAGCATAACAGCTATGCCTGTCTGTATACACGCGCGCAAACACACACACACAAACATACATACATACATACATACATACATACATACATGTGTGTACGTACATTTGTCTGTGGATTGCTCAGTCACTTGAACGTTAATTTCATGAGCAGGATGTTCCGTTGATCGTATCAGCTGGGATCCTCGTCGTCGTAACAGACGGAGTGCTCCTTTTTATGTGTTTGTATGATTGCGAGTTAGTGTGTATATGTGTGTGTATATATGTTTGTATATATATATATATATATATATATATATATATATATATATACTTATCTATACTATAAATTACAGTGTTCTTGATTGCTTGATTGATTGATTGATTGAGTGAGTGTCGGCAGATTCACTCGAGAACGGGGCAGTGGAATCGCGTGCAATTCAGCACAGAGCGGCAGCATGGTCCGCTCATGTTTAGGAGATTTTTATTGCCCTCCAACTCCCATGGTTACCGAGATAATCGATTATTACTTTTTAAGATAGGAATATCCCATTCAAATGGGGAGGGGCGATTTTGTTGCCTTTCCCAAAATCAGCACAATAAAGATTATTTTTTTCCAAGTAATGTGGCTGGGTTTGTTTTTCGAAAATTTTAATCAGAGGCACAGAAAAAAAATAATTTCAATTTTTTGTGCATTAAAAAGCCAAAGCAGTTAGACACTGGCGTACAGCGATCGATATATACGCAGTGAACGTTTTCTCCATTTGCGTGCAATAAGGCTTAGGGCAAGCGAGTGTAACATCGAAATAACTTGAAAAGAATGCATGTGGGAATGCTATTATAATGAATGCTCATTTAAATGTATTTTGCATGGAGTTGATGTGCTTTTTAACAGGAGAGGAGTGCCTGCAGGCTGGTTCTTCTCAAGTTTATGCATTTTCAGGTTCAATGTGTTTCAAATAAGTACTGACAATTGAAGGTGATTGCAAAGACAAAGAACTACCTGTTTTTTTTTAACAATTTTAACAGTGAGAACATTGGACAAAATATGTTATTGACATTAATAGTTTGTACCTCAGCTAATTACTGTTGAGAACTGCATAATCCATGTTAGAGATCTACAAGGCATCTTCGAATTTCATTATTTTCTTTAATCCAGACAACGCTGGATATTTCTGCTAGTATATATATATGTGTTTGTGTGTATACATACACACACACACGCACACACACACACGCACGCACACACACACACACACACACGCACACACACACACACACACACACACACACACACACACACACACACACACACACACACACACATATATATATATATATATACGAGTGAATGGACAAACGAAATACGGGCACTCAACAAATTTATTTAGAGTTACATGTATGGTGCAAAACAGTTTGATTCGAATTCGTTGGTACTCTTGAATTTGAAGCAAACTGTTTTGATCCATATATATATATATATATATATATATATATATATATATATATATATATATATATATATATATATAAAAGATAATAAGAGTGAAAAAACTACAGAAGGCTTGTGTTACATGGTTAAAGTATATATTTAAATTATGTCAGAAAACTGTTAGAAAAATGTTATAAAATCTTTTTGGTGTATAAACATTGTATTTTGAGAAATAACCGGTTTCGTGTTGTCTTTTCAAATTTCTCTACTTCATTGTAATGTGTTCGCTCCAGTCTGAAAAAGAAGAGTTCTAGATAGGGGGAGGTAATTAGGGATTTCTTCCGGTATAGGGGAGATAATCGAAATCTAGGAGGTGGTAGAATTTGATTAATTTACCATGGTTTTCTATATTTTTTCCCATTTTTCTCAGTGGGGTGATGAATTTCCTTATTTAAATGTGTTAGCAATGGTTAAGTTTGGGTTTGTATTTTTGAATGAAAAAGGTTTCCTTATTTAATCTAATCTGTGTTGGTGTTTTAATGGCACATTGATAGAAAGGAAAGATTATAAATTGTGGTAGCATTTGTTTAGCGCATTTCTCAATATGATCACTAAAAGGTATCATTCGGTATTCTGGGTATGCAATCTGCTGGCGGTGCAGAGTGCATCTACGTCTGAGCGATAATCCTGTGAACCCTATGTAGTTCTCGTGGCAGCCCGAGCATCTTATTACATAAATAAGATTTTCTGAGGCACAAGTAAAGTTAGATTTAACTTTGAATTTGTGTCCCTCTTTGAAGAGGAATTCTGAACCTTCTAGAATGTTTGGGCATGTTGCACAATTTGGTCGACCACATCTTTTTACTTTCGCATCTGTTGTTTCGGAAAATAATTTTGCCTTTGTGAGGATCTTTTTCAGTGATTTTGGTTGTTTGTGGCTTTTGATGATTTTGTGTGTGTATAAAATTTCCTTTAATTTGGGGTCCTTATATAGCATTGGTATGTTTTGGGTGATGATGGTGAAGGCTTCTTTGTTTCTGGGGTTGTATGTGGATATGTACGGCAGTATTTTCGTGCAGCTGAAGATTGCTCTTCATATTGCATTTAATGTAATGCTCGCATTACTTAAATAAATTGGAGTAGCATGAAACGTGCGTACTGCAATCACCTTTGAAATCCGTGTTGCTTATTTTTTTTTTTTTTTCATCACTTATCCTTTTGGAATACGATATTCCGGTGCCTACGCATAAGTACCATATTCAACCTTGAATCTATATCTAAACCGTCTATATATATATATATATATATATATATATATAGAGAGAGAGAGAGAGAGAGAGAGAGAGAGAGAGAGAGAGAGATACATACATACATATAAAGGGAAGCATGACTATTTCGAATGAGACACCATAATAGTTTTCATTTAGGTTTGCTTACCAACTGCGGTTGGTAATGAACAGTTGATTAAATTATTATTTTCTTGTGAAGATCTGGCGTTCTGAAGTGATTATGCAATCGTCTTTATAACGATTGTTCCACAATATACTAGTATACGCTAGTGAAACACGTGTAAAGACTACGTAATTTATGATGTTCTAATGAAGTGTTTAACTGAACCGCCTGTTTTATTCCTTTGTAGATATAATAACCATAACACTGAAAACGCACCAGAGATTTATTACTGATAATGTTTGTCTGTGACCAGTTTTATGACGTCAATGCACCAGCAAACATTCCTATTGTTACCATTGTTGTCGCTGCCGACACCCAAGACTACAAAAGACTACAGGCATCACATTTTAAGCCATATGATATCAGCAGAAGGAATTAAATCTGCAAAAGAACTCACTGTGGGAAAATGGGATATAGCTGTTGTTGTTGTTATTGTTGCTAGCGGTGGTGGTGATGGTGGTGCTGGTGGTGGTTCTGGTGGCGGCGGCGGCGGCGCTGATAGTGGTGGTAATAGTAGTGCTGCTGGTGGTGGTGGTTATGGTACTGCTGTCACCCGTAGTGCTAGTGGTGTAAACCAGTGCTCTGCAACCTTCTCTCACTTGCGGTACACTTATATTCTTTTCAAATTTCGGCGTCACACCTGAACTAAAAATATAACTGAAAGTATAGGAAAAAATTTATTCAGGTTACGCTGCTGCACACCTAGCATTGTCTCGTGGCACACCAGTGTGACGCAGCATGCCGGTTGCGGAGCACTAGCGTAAATCAGCGCCATCACCACTTTCAACCGATAATTCAGTATGCTGGAGCAATCCTATAGCACTCGCATAGTTATCCGATCGACGAGGCACACAACCCATTTGATCCATTTTCTCATTCCTACCATGTCACTGTCTATCTGGAGGCCATACTGCACACTCAGACACGAATTGATGATTCATAAAAAGTGCACTGAAATCGTTTGGACATATCGCACTGTCTCCACCCTATATCTTATTTC
>NC_142933.1:71652460-71689960 GCF_046866305.1 Octopus bimaculoides
CGTGTGTATATGTGTACTAGCTCATATACGCATAGATGGATAGTTGGATAGATAGATAGATAGATAGATAGATAGATAGATAGATAGATAGATAGATAGATAGATAGATAGATAGATAGATATGCATACATTTATATGCGTAAAAATATATTTACAAATAAATATATGTAGATATATCTCTTTATCTGTCTATGTATTTGTCTTATACTCTTCACAAACACATGTCTGTTTCACTGATTTATGAAGAATATATTATATACACTCCCACACAACATCTTTCATACCTTCTACACCACTCGCGTTTTTTCTCCTGTTTCATTTTATTTTTTCTTGGTGTATTTCATTTGTTTTACTCATCTTTTAAATTACTTCTGACACAATATGGCGCAGAATATATATATATATAAAACATACTTATATATATAACATATATATATAAACGTGTATATAAGTATTTATGTATCAATGTATGTTATGTACGTATGTATTAGCAATGTATATAGTGAGAGCTGCAATGAGAGAGATATATAAGCATATAAATATTTAGATGCATAAAATGCTAACAAATTTTATCCTTTTCTACTACATCATTCTTTATATTGTGGAGAGTAAAAACAAAAAAAAGTATTTTTGTTAAATAAAAAGATAAGGAAAATTTCAAAATGGCGTTGTCAACCTAAAATGGCGACCGATACATCAGATTTGTTTGATAATGACGGCGACGGTGATGAATTTAATGTTGTTGTCGTTGTTGTTGATGCTGTTGTTGTTGTTGCTAGAAGTAGTGGTGGTGGTGGTGGTGGTGGTGGTGGTGGTGGTGGAGGCTGGGGTGGGGGCATTAATGCTACAGCTGCAACAATTTCAGTTCTGGTAGAAACGATGTCTTCAGTGTTCAAAACGATGAATTGTCTCGTTACTGTTTGTTGATACTGTCTTTATTGTTGCTGTTGTTTTTGTTCTTGTTGTTGTTATTGTTATTGTAATTGATGCTGCTGCCATTTAAACCCACCCCCATGGCAGCCTTGATTGAGCAGACCTCAGATCAAAGTATTCCAACTAGGACTATCCTATCTTTTCTTTTCAAGTAAAATATATCTCAGTTGACAATATGTATCTTTTTATGACAATAAGGTGTGACTGGAGGGAGATTTTCCGAGAATATCTAGCAAACAGACCGATCACACCGACGTTTCTTTTCATGATTTTTACATGATGAAGATGTAGATGTTAGTACTGCTATCGTTGTTGTTGTTGTTGTTATTGTTGGTATTAGCCATCTCACAAGTTTCGGCACAGTCTCCATCTATTTATATTTTAATTACAAGTTTAGGGCCCACCCGAAGTTGTAATAAATGGCATTTGTTCTAGATGCTTGTCAAGAGATTATAAAGCTTGATTTATAATTTTAGGTCTCAGATCAGAGACCTCGTGATTGTGAAATCAATTTTTTTTACTACTTAGTCATCCTTTCGCCACATACGTACATACACACATACATACATGCACACATACATGCACACATACATACATACATACATGCACACATACATGCACACATACATGCACACATACATGAGTGGCTGTGTGGTAAGTAGTTTGCTTATCAATCACATGGTTCCGGGTTCAGTCCCACTGCGTGGCACCTTCGGCAAGTGTCTACTACTATAGCCTCGGGCCGACCAAAGCCTTGTGAGTGGATTTGGTAGACGGAAACTGAAAGAATCCCGTCGTATATATGCATATATATATATGTGTGTGTGTGTGTGTTTGTGTGTCTGTGTTTGTTCCCCCAACATCACTTGACAACCGATGCTGGTATGTTTACGTCCCCGTAACTTAGCGGTTCGGCAAAAGGTACCGATAGAATAAATACTAGGCTTACAAAGAATAAGTCCTGGGGTCGATTTGCTCGACTAAAGGCGGTGCTCCAGCATGGCCGCTGTCAAATGACTGAAACAAGTAAAAGAGTATACATAGATACATACACACACACATACATACATGCATACATACATACATACATACACACACACACACACATACATACATACATACATACATACATACATATATACATACATACATACATACATACATATCCAGAACTAAAGAGACACTTTCAGTTTCATAGTTATTATTTATACGCTATCAATGATCGCGATATCTGGGTCACTAAAATTCTGCAAGACCTTTCTAAGATTTAAAGGATGATAAACAAAACATGGTGCTTTCTTGCACAAACCTTGCTATCAAGCATGTAGCCAGTCATAGTCATAAACCAAAAAGAAAAAGAAAACCTACATACATACACACGTACATACATACATACATACATACATACATACATGCATACATGCATACATGCATACATACATATAAATATAAACGCAAACATACAAGCATGCATACATATACACCAGACTGAATCACTGGAAGATAGAAACACCAACCTTGGCATATATATTCTGATTACTTCTGTAGATAACCAGAAAGTATATTCCAAGAATATGAGTAAATATGAAGAAGAGCATTGAAGTGGTTACGACATTATCAAAGGATACAGAGGTTTGAATTTGACCAGGAGAAATATTTCTGCTGATTGTAAAGTGCGGAAAACTATAGGCCGGTCACCAATATCTCTACCAATAGGGAAACGTCGATATATGATATGAATTGCAACTGGTAGCATTGCATGAAAATATACTATATAATAGATCTTGCAATAAGGAATGCTTAACTAGGGAAATTACAGGTACTCGTTGTCGGTTACGATGACAAGTGTTCCAGTTGATCCGATGAACGGAACGGCCTGCTCATAAAATTAGCGTGCAAGTGGCTGAGCCATCCACAGACACGCGTAAACTTATTGCAGTTCTCGGGGATATTCAGCGTAATATAGTATGTGACAAGGCTGGCCATTTGTATTACAAGTACAGCTCATTTTTACCAGTTGAGTCGACTGGAGCAACCTAAAAAAAAAAGCCTCTTCTTCAAGGACACAGCGCGCTAACGAGAATTGATCTCATTACCGAACTATCGGGAGCCGAATACCTCTAACTATTAAGTTATGCGCCTTCACAACAAGGGAAATAACCGAATTTAAAACAAGAAATTTGCAGCTAAACTACGTCATAGTGGTGTCAGACGTGGCATGCATACGATTATATAACTTGTTTGACATTGAGTTTTTATTCTTTCCTTCCGTTTTATTTTAACATGGGCATTGCGTTTTTATTATTCTCTTCCGTTTTACGAATTCAGTGTACGCATGAGCATTACGTGTACATTCTTCTTTTTCTGGTTCCTACTCAAATTTGTTTGCAGATTACAACCATCTCACGAATCTGCGTTCGTGAGAAGCGCTTCGCACTGCACTCCGATGGCAGTGAAAAAAAAAACAGAAGCAAGGTTTTTAGAACTCTTTGCATGGAATATATCAGTAGCCTACAATATGTTTATTGTACTGGTGTTGAGACCAAAATTTGAACCAATCAACGACACAATAAAAGAGCACATTACTGATGCTAGAAGCTGGAAAAAAAAAAAAAACAATTTACTGAGACCAGAAACTTCGGCTTCAAGAATATTATCGAATAAAATTCCTACATAAGAACAAACATACATGCATGCATTACCGCCTAATTAATGTCAGAATTTTAATGAAATAGGATCGTTTCTAGGTTTAACATCAGCACTTTGATGGTAAGAAATTGTGAAAATAAAACAGAAAATACATACAAGCATACATACATACATACATACACACTGACAGACAGACAGACAAAAACGAAAACGTGAATGATATAAGACTACCACGTTGTTTCGCAGCTAGTGACATTCCAGCAGATTCCATAGTGCTTGCCAGCCAAACTACATTACCGACTCAAGCAACTGACCACTGTTCCCCTACTACGACAATGGTAAATAGCAAGCACAACCGCAACGATTATTGTAGTAGTAGTGGTAGTCAGGATTATATGCCGGTGAAATGTGCTCTTACTGAAATTTTCCATGACAAAATAACTTTGGGTTTGAAGGACTCTCTCGAAGAGAGAGTATTCTCTACCAAAGTAAGTAAAAAAAACAAAAAACAGATACCGTATTAAAAGCTGTTAAGGAAACTGGTGATGAGTATTTACAACAGTGTGATGAACCCACATACTGGCAGATTAACGCCTGTCTATATGCGCAGGCTACTACTGTAAAACTACATGAATGATATTGAAAAAGTAAACAAAACCAAAATAATAAAGAAAGTACCATCATGGGTTTTGAAGACAGAGAAAAAGATAAATGGTTTACGGAAGACTATCAGTCATGTGATGATGCTTACTGCATGTAAAACAAGCAAATCATTATACGTCCCACCAACAGAAAGTAAAGAAAGAGATAGAAATGATGTTTGGAGACAGCAAAAAGAGGACGCTCACTTGCAAACTGATTACCCTCAAACAGGAGCTAAAAGCTGTCATTGAAAAAATCCGACATCAGAAGAGAATAACCGAGAGAAGAACAATAAACAAAAACTTTAACCGCAACCAGGCAGCAGTATACAGAGACATGAGAGGAGGAGCAGTAAACATCACGGAAGCTCTTTCACGAGAAAATATAGACTCCTTCTGGAGGAAAATCTGGAGTGAAGAGAAGGAATTTAACCAAAGTGCATCCCTTGACCAAGTTTGCATACATGAGGCTTATAACATCATAAGACTTGGAAGGCAGCTCCTTGAGCAACACTCTTTGTCTGATAACCTAGAATACATGCTCAAGGAAGTCGCACGACTCTATCGCGGTGAGTCATCATATGAAAGGATGAGCCTGTATGAGCAGAAGATTATGCATGGATATGTTAGTAGAAAGCTCCGTGATGATAGTAACATCGATCATCAAAGCAGTTTATCATGGACGAATAGCCGTATTACTACCGCCCACTTCGAAAGGTATGCGTTTGTAATCCAGGAATAGGAAATATCAACCAAATACCTGATGCACAAAAGGGATAGAGATGCTAGAAAAGCCGTAAAATGTGACAACCGATGCAGATTTTGTGAAATTAACACAGAAGATATCACGTACATCATAAGTTGTCCGAAAATGTTATCAACATCAACATCAGTGTATTTTTGTTTGTTTGTATGTATGTATGTATGTTTGTATGTATGTATGTATGTATGTATGTATGTATGTATGTACGCATGTAAGCAGATTTGTATGTTTTGTTTTATGTATGTATTCTTATGCATATAGTTGCATATCTAAACATACTCATATTTATTTAAATGATAAACTTCTGGAATGTTTTACAGATTTTTACAGTTCCAGTGATGGATCGAATCTATAGTCTTCGAATTAGCTTTCTCCTTTCTAGTTTTGAGAAGCCTAATTTCTCATGATTGATATTTAGGCAGTGTGTTACATATCCCAGGGCCCCAATAATTACAGGTATAAACCTGAACTTGTAATTTAAATAGAGTAACTGCAGATTTCTCAATAGTTCAGCGTAGGTAATCTCCTTTTCACTGATCTTCAGCTTTATGTTGACATCCACTATTTATATGATGTGTGTGTGTGTGTGTGTATGTGTGCATATATTTATGTATATATATGCATGTATGTATATCTATATATATATATATATGTATATATGTATGCATGTATATATATATATATATATATATACATGCATACATATATACATATATATATAGATATATACATACATGCATATATATACATAAATATATGCACACATACACACATATATACACGCATACATGCATACATACACACGCACATACATACAAACATATAAATACATGCACACAAACGTACGTACACATTTAAGCCTAATTACAGAATTAGAAGGTGGCAAAGATTGGGAGAACTGGCAGATAGACAGATTGATAGATAGACAGACTGTCAGGAAGGGAAAGAGAAAAGAGGGAGGGAGAAAGATGACGAGATCGGAAGGAAAGGTTGCTTATATTATGCATCTATGCATATCAATGAATTACTTCAGAACTCTAATCAAATATAATGTAAAATAGGTGAAGAAATGCTTTTCTGTATTGTTTTAGTTTTGGTTTTGGTGTTTCTATTGTCTACTCCAATTAATATTATCACATGATTTTTTAGGTTTTTCAGGTTTTGAATTAGCATTTTGTTACATTTTAGGTTTTGAATTAGCATTTTGTTACATAGTTTTGTTTTGTTTTCGATCTTTTTTGAAATTTATTGCTATTTCTATTGCATTTAACCCCAGCTGTCTTTGTTTAGTTTCAAATATTGTTAAATTTTACATGCAAACTTCATTTTTTTTTTTTGTTACGGTTTTAATTAAGTATATTTTATCGTTTTATGTAATTTAGTAAACTAAGGTATTTTATCTCGTGTACTTTTAATGGTTCTCACTAAAGAAAATAAACTTATATCTTAGCTTAGTCAGAATATGAAGAGTCAGACTGGTAACTTTTGATTTACCTTCTTTTTTCGTTTATTTTTTTTTAAGAATTCCAAGACTGGTGAGAACTGGTGGAAATGGTGATGGGAATGAGAAGAGAAGTTATCTTGAGGTCCGACAGAGGCTTGGGCCTACATGCTTGCTGGTGAGAGAACTGACCACTGAAGACAACCAATAACCAGGTGATGGCGATGAATTAATTTTCTCACTCAAAAATTACTACAGTCCATGCCATGCATTTCCACAATTTCTGTCTATCCAATTTACTCTCAAAGCTTGAATGAACCTGAGGCAATCTTAACAAGAGCTCTGCCCTTATTCGCCTGACTAAAGATTAAAACAACACAAACTTTGGTTAGATCGCAACTACTGTCACATGTGTAACTTCACGTTAAGGAGTGGCACGTATAATTTCCTGTAATACTGATCACCTCGTGGTCCCAGCAGACATATGGTAGAAAACACTTGCTAAAAGTTCCGCATTTGGAGATTGAACTACTTATTTGCGAAGCGAGCATTTTAACATCGTTTTCAGTCACAAGGACTTATCGAAAAAAATTACATATTTCATTAACCACTATACATAGAATAGTTCATCAAAATGAGAGAAGTTAATCAATAGATTCTACAGAGCCGTTTGAAATACTAGATATAGTAGTCAAATTTCTTGTGATTCATAAATTGATGTCTTTAAGAAAAGGAGAATATATTGAGATAATAAAAATAACATGGAGTGACTTGAATGCCTTAGTTTATATGCCTGCTTGCTTGATTGAGATTTATCTTGGGTAAACAAAAGTAATAGGAGCAAAAAGAAAAATGGGTTCGGGTCTAAGATGTGAAAAGAAGGCTCACAAAAGTATCCTCTGAAAACAGGAAACAAGCAATCGCTCTTTTTCTTTTCTTTCATCAAAGAATTTCAGTTAACGAAACGGGAGAAATATATCCATAAAGTGTTAGATCTTTGAAAGAATCAGCAATTTGTAATTGGATTCTTTCTAGAAACATCCTTCTATCGTGTAGGTGGGGGTGTTAGCAAATTGACAAGAAAACAACAGTACAACGTAAAGTATCTCGATTTCTGTCAACATATTATATGTTAGATGAATCAAGATATTTTTCTCTTCAATCAATATCTGAGAACAAATAAAATAAAAGACAGTACATTCGAGAAAGTTTGCCTACTATGGGATTCGTAAGTAACGGTTGCATAATGGTGTTGGACTGCTTCACCGCCAGCCTGTTTTCATTTTATGTTGTATTGCCTGTTGCTACACAGTATTAGAAGGAAGAACGCTACACAGTATTAGAAGGAAGAAATGCTGACACAAGTATCTTCTGTTTAAACAACATAAAAGAAGCTTCTCCGTGGTCGCTCGACATATTTGAAATAACGACTATATCTTCTAATCACTCCTTTAAAAATGTTATGCTGCGTGTGTCCAGGATAATGGAGTCGTAAAAAATAATTAGTGATCTCCAATTGAACATCTTTGATCATAAGTTCTGCTATTTCAATGCTGACCTGAGGTTAAACAACAACAGCAGCGACTTAAGCATTCGAAATTGGCAATATTTTAATCTATACCCTTGGCCATGCGAGCAGCCTAGGCAAAATATTTTTCTGGGGCCATCAAACTGAAACTGTCTTTTAGTCTTTTCAGTAATCGGGTCCGAATTCTATTCAAAATGTTATGACAGATTCTCAAGAGAAATCTGAATTAAAATCTCTTTATAAATCAAAGAATCTGGAGAGAACATCACAAATAAAGTTTGAAAAAAAGCCCCTTTAGTTAAATAATTAAACTGATTAATTAAACTTACCAGGTCTCAAAACCATTGTTAGATATCAAAATGAATTTGCATAAATATGAATAAAGAAATTTTAATTTTTTGTCTTAATAAAAAATGCCGTAGTTGTACTTTTATGGCATATGACTTCATCTGAGATGAGAATAAAAGAAGTTTATCGTGAAGGTGTCATATTAGTGATTTAAGATGCAGATATACTGTTATATCAGCTTTTGTTTAATTTTGTAGTTCCACTGCGTGGCATCTTGGGTAGGTATTTACTATTATAGCATCCAACCAACCAAGGTCGTATGGATGCATTTGGTAGATGAAAACTGAAAGAAACCCGCCGTATATGATATATATGTGTGTATATATATATATATATATATATATATATATATATATATAAATAAATAAATATATATATATATATATATATATATATATATAATTATATATGCGTGTTGATCTGTCTCTCGGTTTAACAGTACCACCTGGCTTCTTGGATCCTTTTAGTGAAGTCCGCTGTTTCAAGCATTCCCAGAAGCATTCTCGGAAGCCCTCTAAATGGAGATGGGCACTGCTTTCTCTCTTACCTAAAAGTTAAAAACATATCTAACAATTGAAGCTATCACATAGCCTTTTGGCAGTCTGCAAGCAATCTATAGAGAGCTGCTGAGTTATTTTCTCTCCGATGGAATAGTTTGACAATAACTGACAATAATATATGTGCGTATGCACGCACGCGTGGTTATGTTTGTGTGCATGCGTTTGTATTTTTTTCTTTTACTAGTTTCACTCATTTGAGTGGTGCAATGTCGAAAGATTGCATGCTGTAGCTTTAATCTTGTGATCATTGGTCTCTCCTTACACTCTCGCACAGTTCTATTCACTATTGCTCCCGACATATACGCTTATTAATACTCACTGACCCTTATCACTTGCGTCCATTACGTTCAAAACTAAGCGACAAAAGAAAAGTGATTTATTATATATTTAATCCGTCACAAGGTCCAGCCCTTATTGCGGTGTGGTGGCTTTTATATCCCAATGACCTTGAGAGCTATGCTAGCAGAGCACAAACTCCTGGTAGAACCACCTATGCTGGACAGGCCAAAAGATAGAAGCCAGACTAATATGGGCCATCTCTTCCCAGAGATAAAAATAGATTAGCATAGAAACAATACCTCTAACTATGAAAAACAAAATTACAGGATCATCGATGACAATTCAAAATCATCAAGACTTGAGACAGAAGACAGAACCCAGAAGGATAACTGTGATGAAATGTTGTGGAAGGTTGATACTCTGTAGGGATCGAAGGGCTCAATTACAAGCAACAAATATGTTTAATATATTATCTACAATCGTTCTGTATGTTTAGAATTACCGTGATCTTATATATTTTTCCGGCACTACCAAAGCCTCAGCTGAAGCGAAATTTCTTTCTGACGGAGTAGTCTCGAAATATCAAGCTTCTCTTTTCCCATACTGCACGGGAGTATCATTGTATAATTTTTGACGAAGCAGGTACCTAGGGTTCACTTCAACATTTACTTTTTTGTACTAGCTGGCTGATTTTTTTTTTTTTTTTTTCAGTATTAAGAAAATGTGCTGGGGGTCGATTCATTCGACTAAACTTTTTCAAGGCGGTGTCCCAGTATGGCTGCAGTCTGAAACAAGTAAAAGATCAATTTTGGAATGCTTCTGATCATGTCTGCTCAATCGGTGCTGACCTGGGCATAAACAATAGCAATGGATCCTGTTATATTACAATGTTAGCACATTTAAAACACTTTATGTCTACATCTTTGATGAAGGGTTCAGCAAACTGGAGAACCTCCTAAATAACAGCCAGATCTCCCTCAAACCACACCTTTACAGCATAGATTTTTTTTGTGTGGTAAGTAGCTTGCTTACCAGCCACATGGTTCTGGGTTCATTCCCACTGCGTGGCACCTTGGGCAAGTGTCTTTTACTATAGCCTTGGGCCGACCAAATCCTTGTGAGTGGATTTGGTAGACGGAAACTGAAAGAGGCCCATCGTATATATGTATGTGTGTGTGTGTGTGTGTGTGTGTGTGTGTGTGTGTGTGTGTGTGTGTGTGTCTGTGCTTGACCCCCAACATCGCTTGACAACCGATGACGGTGTGTTTACGTCCCCGTAACTTAGCGGTTCGGCAAAAGAGACCGATAGAATAAGCACTAGGCTTCCAAAGCATAAGTCATGGGCTCGATTTGCTCGACTAAAGGCGGTGCTCCAGCATGGCCGCAGTCAAATGACTGAAACAAGTAAAAGAATAAAAGAGTAAAAGAGCAAACAAAAAAAATTGATTGCTGAAGCTTGTGGTTCATTATTGTAATGTCCTTCACCGTGGTTTGACTTACCACGTCAGAATTGGGTATGTCTAAACAAGAACAATAACAGCAATCGCTTAGATGATTCAGTTAACGAAAAAATAATACGCCAACGTTTGATAACGAAATCACCAAAATTTAAGACAATAACCTTGAGATATTCTACTTCTGAGACAAGGACAATAAAAGCAAAAATATATTCAATGTAGTTTAATAAATTTAATCATTCAGAGAGACAGTTAAAATATGCAAAACATTTTCCGTTTCTGAAGACCATAATGTAACCGTACCAAATTATTGTTGTCAGAATTTCAACAAAAGAACGTTGTTTCTTACATAAAATCAAGAGCTTTTGTTTTATTTCATTGTTATAATTTTTTTATTTTTTATTGTATATTTGTTTTGTTGTTAAAATTTTTCGTTGTATTTCTTCTTTTTACTTTCTTGCTTCTGAGATTGGGCATACAGTCATGAAATGATGTAAAAATAATACACGTGACATTAAATGATATGAAATATATGACCGTATATATACATATATATATATATATATATATATATATATATATATATATATATATATATATATATATATATATATATATATGTATGTATGTATGTATGTATGTATGTATGTATGTATGTATATATATATATATATATATATATATATATATATATATATATATATATATATATATATATATATATATATATATACATATACCGTATATACTCGAATAATAGTCGATTTCATGTAAAAGTCGACCCTCTGTTTTGGGAATTTACCATAGACTCCGTATAAAAGTCGACCCTAGTATTTCACGAACAACAGGACAACAACTGTGAGCCAAGGTACCGCATTATTCTGTACGTAGAAATAATACTGTTACAAAATTGTGTGGCTACCTTACTATAGCCTGCTCTCTAGGTCGAATGCTTAGTGCTTAAAATGGAACGCTCGGTGCTTATAGTAAAATACCATTTAATAGCGAGCAATACACAACTTTTGATGGGTGCTATATTACCATTTCTAAAATGTATGCACAGGATATGCTTGTCTCCAAACAAGTCTGGCATACAGTTGTAAAGCTCGTAGGGCAGGCCATCCAAACCCAGCGATTTGTCCCACGAGCATCCTGCCATCGCGTCCCTCACTTCCGCCGCCGTGATGGCACCATCGCAGCACTCTGCCTCTCTTGCCGAGAGTCGTGGCAGGCTGTACAGGTAGGCACTGAAGTCCACCCTGCCTTCTCACTCGCCACTCGTCCCGAACAGTCGGGCAAAATGCCGCTGAAACGCCGCGCACATCTTGCTGAGCTCGTCTACCAGAGACCGAATGGTGGCTTTGTTGCCTCGCTGTGCCTCCGCCACCCGGGCCTCTCTCGCGGCTCCAACACCTTCGTTCCTTAGAGCACGCATCCTTGCCCTGACAGCATACCCTTCGTGTTTGGCGTTGAATTGTTGGTCGAGGGCCAACCTCGCCACCAAAACGTCGGATGTGATGCCGCTTCTTATTGCCTCTTCTAACTTCTTCATTAGCTCACCCTCTACTCTGTTTCTATCTACGGCTAGTGCCTTGCTATATCTAACTGCTTCCGCTTTTACTGCTTTCTTGAGGGCAAACCACCATTTGTTGTTGATGATGGCTCCCGTCAAAGCCCTCTTTACTAACGTGCTAATTCGGTCTCTGAAAACCTGTCTCGACGGGAAAGTCTAGCGTACACGTCACGAGTTTGTGATCCGTTTGGCTGACTGTGTGGAATTGTGGACATCCTAAGATATCCCTATCTACTGTCCTACATAGTATCCTACCTAGATACGATCTCGACGACCCAATGCGGTTGCTCCATGTCCACGTTGGCACATTTGGGAGGTCGAGTCGGTACCTGTCAGACAGTTGAAAACGTCTGAGCTGGTCTCTGGGGCATTTGCATCTCCTTCTATTACTGTCTCTCCTCACGTAGTCTATATGCGTGTCCAAGGTAGCATTCCAATCCCCCACTAAAAGTAAAGGACGAGACGTTCCCAGGAATACTTCTAGACGTCGAAAGAAATCCGGCCGACCAGTTAAAGGTGGTACATAGACTGCTAGGTATCGAAAAGCGCACCCATCGCTGCCGTCGACATCCAGGAACAACCAGTCTACCCGCCGGGTCTATGAATATCGTCTTTACTTCGAGATTCATACTCTTGCGAAAAATTACCACCGTGCCACTACCACCCATCCTCGGCAGACGGAGAAAAATAAATGTTAACCTGTCCGCCAAACATGGACTTTGGGGCTCATGGAGTCTCACTTATGGCTATGATTCTCAAATCATGTGACTTTATATCATTTAAGAGGTACCCTTGTTTCCAAGGGGACCCCAAGCCACGCGCATTCACACAACCAATCTTGACCAGGGTTCTATTGAGTTGTGTGCTTTAAAACACAAACGAAAGGAACAGAAAGTTACTTACCGTTCGAAAGTTTAGTTTCCTCCTTTGATTTTTCACCAAGGAGGCTACTATACAGTTTTTTACAAAAATATTTTTGACATTCCCCTGCCGCATTGGGGTAGAGGGATTTTAGTGTGTGGTGCAATGTTGGTGAAATGTGGTAAATTGTGATGTGTTCTGGTGGTGTTTTGTATGGGCGGTTGCTCGTTTTAATGTCGTTTTCTGTAATGTTTGTTTTTGCGTTGATGTGTTTCATCAAATCTATGTTTGTAGTGTCTATTGCTGTGAACATATTTCCTGTATGTATTTTTGTGGTGTTGATGTTGTTTGTGGTAGGCTTCGAAATGTCTTCGGGAGATGTATATCTCCCTGCTTTGTTCGCGTTTGCATTGGATTTGCTTCGTTTTTTGCTCCTTTTCCTCCTTCCTTTTCTGGCTATTTGCCATTCCTCATTGCTTTCGTCTTCCGACGAAATTTCTGAGGAATCGGAAGAGGGTAGGGGCATGTCGTATGCATCTGTGTTTGTTTGTGTTCTTGTTTTCGTTGTTGTTGGTTGTTGACTCTCTGGTTGTGGTGTATGTGATGTGGGGGAAAGGGAATCAGTTTTGTATTGTCTTTTGGTTTTACTGTTTCTTTAGTTCTTGCTGTTGTAGTTGATGTTTTTTCAGATGCTGTTGTATATTCATTTGTTGGTGTTGGCGGTTTTGGTTGGTGTGTGTGTTTTTTTTTTATTCCCTTTGGTTGTTCTCTGTGTTGATGGTGGTGTGGGTAGTAAGGGTTCTTTTTTCTTGTACTTTTTCCTTGTTGTGGTTGTTGCTCTTGCTCTTGTTTTTGTTGATTTTTGCTCTTTTGTTGTTGGACAGTCAGTTCTGAGGTGCTCTTCGCTGCCACACAAGTAACAGCGAGGCCTCCAACCTTCTACGACTACGTAGAGATTATGGCCGTCTGGCAGCTCAATTTGGTGTGGGATGCTATTAATTTGGTCTTGATTAATTTGCAACAATAACTGAATCGTTTTTCCCGACCAGTTCTGTTGCTGCAAAGTAGCAAACTCGAGGATGTTGATGTTCTCCTCCATGTGGTAGCAAATGGCGGATAAAAGCCATTGTGACTCTACCTCAGGAGGGACATTCTTGATCGAAACTTTGGTCACACGTTGACCAAGGTAGGTCGGAATTAAAATCAGTTTCTCCGACTGTAGGGTGAGTGTCGACAGCTCTTTTGCTTTTTCTTCGCTGTCGAAGCGAACCTGTATTGTGGCATATTTGTTCCACCAGTTTACATAGTTCTTAAAAGCCCATATCGAGCGCAAACATTTTTCTATGAGTTCTTGGGGTGCTTATTCTGGTCTGCGTGTTTTTCGTTTATAATTTTGTACACTATTGTTCTCTTTTGTGTGGTCTCTATGATGTTTTGAGAAATGTTTAGGTTTAGATTTGAGCCCTCTTGAGTTAAGAGGGCTTTTGTTTGTTTTATTTGTTCTGGTGGGAAATGTAGAACGGTCTTTTTTTTACTTCAATGTTTCTGCGAAATTGGATTTGTTTTGGTGGTAGTGTTGGTGGCAAGGGTGTCTGTTTTTGCAATAGGTTAAGTTTTAGTGATAGTGATGGTTTTTTTCTTTCGTATAGGTTGACGGCTTTACGACGGTATCGCTGTTGTTGCTGGTGTTGGTGGTGGTGGTAGCAGTCGTAGTCTTGGTGGTGGTGGTGGTGGTGGTGACAGGGCTGTTAACGGTCGTGGTTGCAGTATCCATGAAGTTGACAGCATTCACTTTTAAGTCTGTAATATTTGTCTTTGGTTCAGTTGTATTTTTCATTACTGTAGTTGTTGTCGTGTGTGTGCGCGTGTAGAATTGGTTCTTTTTTCTCCTAGCGTTTCAAGGCTAGGGAAATGCTGGTTCGTGAAAGAATTTGACCAGCGTTCTACAATAACATTTCTCAACATTTTTCGAAGTCGAGAATTAAATATATGAATTTAATTAGGGTTGAAACTGCCCCTAGGGGCCAATTCCTGTCTTGGAAACACACTCAAACGAAAGTTGGGTGCTTCACACACCTTATGGACAAAAATGTTAACAAATGTGGGCTATAAATGGTCAAAAAAAGGATTACTTTTGGAGTCGATGCGACAACACGTCAGTCGACAGACAGACAGACAGACAGACAGACAGACAGGCAGACAGACAGACAGACAGACAGACAGGCAGGCAGACAGACAGACAGACAGACAGATAGATAGATAGATAGATAGATAGATAGATAGATAGATAGATAGATAGATGTGTCTGGCAGTGTGTCTATGAGAAAAAGACAGAATATATGTATATAATATATATATATATATATATATATATATATATATATATATATATATATATATATATAGAGAGAGAGAGAGAGAGAGAGAGAGAGAGATATGCAGCCAACCATACAACATACACACACATGTATGTATGTAAATGTATACATATATACATACATGAATGCCCTCACACACGTGGGTATAGTTGTACACAAACATGCATACACTCATACAGACATATGTATATATGTATGTATGTATGTATGTATACATGTATACTTACATTCATACATATATATTCGCACATTTGATTGTGTGTCTATATGTATGCATTTATATACATATAGATAGCTGTATCGATATTGACTTTCACAATCCCATAACATTTATGCTATCACATGAAGAAGCTTATGAACTCTCACCACAGTCCGCTCCACAAACCACACTCACGCGTATACACATACAAATGCGCGTGCACATACACACACACACACACACATACGCACTCACATACACAAACACACACAGATACACACGGAGGTTTACAACCAATTAGTGTCTTCAAGTTATCACTGATTTATTGCTGAGTTTATCATATGTCAGCCGACACGTCTAGCAGTGAGCTGTTACAGTCGTTTCCTCTATTTTACCGCCACTAACAGAGCTGCTACTGATGAACTTCCACCACCACCGCCACCACCAACACTACTACCAATATTACCACCTATGCTAGAAGCAGTGATAGATATGACAACTTGGCTTGAAATGCTTCTATATACCTAAACACTTCCAACCCTCACCGCAATCATCGTCGCTATCTCCATCGCACGGATTTTTTAAAGCCACTCATTCTGTTGCTATCATTGTTATACTGTTGCTATCACTGTTCACAAACTAGCAAATAAAGGTTGTTGTTGATGTTGTTGTGGTTGTCTGTTGTTGTTGTTGTTGTTGTTGCTGTTGCTGCAGCTGCTGTTGTCCACGTTGTCATATATGTTTATGCATTGTCATCATAAAATACATTGGAATCAGTATGCTGGAGTTGGGGAGTGGAGAGAAAGAGATATATGACAGAGAAATACGTGTATGAACACACGCACAGATATACACACACATGTATACATACACACATGCATACGTACAAAAATACATATATACATACATAGATACAGAATTCGTTTTACAAATCATACTGTAGTCATAAATCAGCAATTACAAGTATACATACATATACGTGCTTAAACATACATACGTATATATATATATATATATATATATATATATATATATATATATATATATATATATATATATACATAGATACATATATATATATATATACATACAAACATATATTTATATGTGTATATATATATATATATATATATATATATATATATATATATATATATATATATATATATATATATATATATATATATATATACATACAAACATATATGTATATATATATGTATACCAACACACGTTCACGTGTAAGCACATAGGTGCAAAACAAGATGGAAAACAGTAATTGAATACCAAAGGTAGAGAAAATTGGTATTTTATTGAAGCAGAAAATACGACTGTCTGATGATCGGTTACATGGACCTCTGAGTAACAGTTGGTGAAATCAACTTCAATAAGATACTGTATAAATATATATATATATACACACACACACATAAATATATATATATATGTATATATATATATATATATATATATATATATATATATATATATATATATATATATATATATATATATACATATATATATATATATATATATATATATATATATATATATATATATATATATATATACATGCATATATATATATATACATATATATATATATATATATATATATATATATATATATATATATAAATATATATATATACATGCATATATATATATACATATATATATATATATATATTACAATTAAAAGGGTAAAGGTTTATTCAATTTATTAATTTATTAATTTATTAATAAATTAACAATTAATAATTTTTACCAAGCCCTTCGGTATGTAAACACCATTATCGGTGGAGAACTTATTTAAAATTTCTTATACATTTATAAACATAATTAAGGGATCAGCAAACAGTTGCTTCACCACATACCGAAGTTCAGAAATAGCAGCTAAAAAGCTGAGACTCCAACAGATAGCATTACTTGTAACTCACAAAGGCAAAACAAGAAGAAAACACAATGAAAACTAACCAGTCGAAGTTAATGAGAGACGCGTTCCTGGCTTAGGAGCGATAACACTCCATTTCCTCATCGGTATGATATTCTAGTTGTAAATTCGACGGTGCTAGCAAATTGTGCATGCATGACAGAGTGAACATCATGCATCGGCACAACCTGAAAACACCTCCGAACCTACTTAGGCCAGCCAGTCCACTATTCCTCCTCAAGAAATTACCATGTGCGTCACAAGCAATACCGCAGAAAATTTACGGTTTACTATCAGGGAGTGAATAATTATTACAATTAAAAGGGTAAAGGTTTATCAATTTATTAATTTATTAATAAATTAACAATTAATAATTTTTACCAAGCCCTTCGGTATGAAAACACCATTATCGGTGGAGAACTTATTTAAAAGTTCTTATACATTTATAAACATAATTAAGGGATCAGCAAACAGTTGCTTCACCACATACCGAAGTTCAGAAATAGCAGCTAAAAAGCTGTTTACACACCGAAGGGCTTGGTAAAAATTAATAATTGTTAATTTATTAATAAATTAATAAATTGATAAACCTTTACCCTTTTAATTGTAATAATTATTCACTCCCTGATAGTAAACCGTAAATTTTCTGCGGTATTGCTTGTGACGCACATGGTAATTTCTTGAGGAGGAATAGTGGACTGGCTGGCCTAAGTAGGTTCGGAGGTGTTTTCAGGTTGTGCCGATGCATGATGTTCACTCTGTCATGCATGCACAATTTGCTAGCACCGTCGAATTTACAACTAGAATATCATACCGATGAGGAAATGGAGTGTTATCGCTCCTAAGCCAGGAACGCGTCTCTGATTAACTTCGACTGGTTAGTTTTCATTGTGTTTTCTTCTTGTTTTGCCTTTGTGAGTTACAAGTAATGCTATCTGTTGGAGTCTCAGCTTTTTAGCTGCTATTTCTGAACTTCGGTATGTGGTGAAGCAACTGTTTGCTGATCCCTTAATTATGTTTATATATATATATATATATATATATTAATTTATGTATTTATTAATATTATCTCGGTTGAAAAAACTTCGATAATGCAAATATGTTAATAGTTACCAGGGTAGCAAAAATCACACAAAAACTGAGATATCATACCCGGTTAATAGGTAGAAATACCATGTTAAAGTGATGTATTTTGAGTAGATATGAAGAATAATAATAAATGGAGCAAAACGCGTATAATCAATAAGTTCCTTTAATTCCTCCATATGTTTCAAAATATATGTGCACTCTACTCCAAAGAAGTAAGAGGTGCTGGAATTGCACATAAATTCTTGACATTTAGCGCATGTCTTGCTTTTGTATGTTGGTTCCCTGACGATGAATTTATGTGCAATTCCAGCACCTCTTACTTCTTTGGAGTAGAGTGCACATATATTTTGAAACATATGTAGGAATTAAAGGTACTTATTGATTATACGCGTTTTGCTCCATTTATCCTTTTTCTATATATATATATATATATATATGTGTGTGTGTGTGTGTGTGTGTGTGTGTGTGTGTGTGTGTTTGTGGCTGTGTGGCTGTAGCTTCCTTACCAACCACATGGCTCCCAGTTCACTCCCACTGTGTGGCACCTTCGGCAAGTGTCTTCTACTATTAAAGGGAGTATTCCTTTTGGTGTGTTTCGGGTGGTATGAGCTAAACACAAGATATTGTTTCGAGTCCGTTGGTTTATGCTAAATGTCAGTTATAATTTGGTTGTTGACTTATTTTATCATAATATCTAAGAAAAGAAGCTGTTCTTTGCTATATTCCATTGTAAATTGAATGTTAGGATTTATATTATTTAGTATTGATTTAAATTCAAAAAGTTTATCAATGGTCTCATTTCAAATGATAAAGCAGTCATCCATGTTTTCTTTCCAGTTCTCCCTTATATAATGATGAAATAGATATCCATATTTTTGCAGTGACACTTCATATATAGTGAATTCAAAATATCCCATTGAAGTTCTAATTCCACTGAGATCGACGTTGCATTCCATTTTTTCAGGGTCTATCTAACTGACTTAGCCACTTGCCCTAAAATTGCTGGCTTTGTGCCAAAATATATAACCATTATTTAACCAAGTTGAACTGATCCGAGATGAAAGACGTATTTGTTGGAAAAAGTTTGGTGAAATGGAAGAAAATTGCCTTCAGTTCGACTGAACATAAACGTTCACATAGCTGGAGCCTATCCTAAATACCATGGAATTGACATGTTGTTGGATCTAAACAGAAAAGAAGGATAAAACAATTAAGGGAGAGAAAGATTTTGGCAATGCAAAAGAAAGGGGAAGATTACACTCAGAAATAGTGCCACCGTTGATAAAAGATTTAAGAACGAAGAGACTATTTGTGAAAGACAGTGCAGGGAGATGCTGGCCGAAATCCATGGCTCTAAATAAGAGATTATTCGAACAAAATAAGATTAATTTAAATAAGATATTACTCACCCTCGTAGGTGAGATTCTGTGCGACTGGTTGTGGTACATCATTCAATGCAGATGTGCCTCGTCAGGTAACTTTTCAAAAGGTACCTCACTCATTCTAAATCATGATCTTCCATGTACACCACCAGCCACAGACAAATAAATGAATGTATTATAATTGAAATAAACGAAACCGCGTTTCATAAGCATAACAACCAGCAGAAATTATTTGTTTATTGTGATCAAATGTTTGTGCTGTTCATTAGCTCACTTCTTGCACCAAATTGACGTTGCCTGAACAAGGCACGGTGTACCATACCTCAGGTGTCGAAGAGATCGCAGAGCAACGTGAGATGAAGTACTTTGCTTAGGAACACAAATGAAACCGCGATCTCGCGATCGTGAGTGTAACACCATAATTACCAGGCCATGCACTCTCGACACATACACACACGTATATACGTATATACATGCGGGTGAGATTCTGTACAACTGGTTGTAGTGCATCGTTCGGTGTAGACGTACCTCGTCAGATGACTTTTGAAAAGTCATCTGACGAGGTACGTCTACACCGAACGATGCACTACAACCAGTTGTACAGAATCTCACCCGCATGTATATACGTATATACGTGTGTGTATGTGTCGAGAGCGCATGGCCTGGTAATTATGGTGTTACACTCACGATCGCGAGATCGCGGTTTCATTTGTGTTCCTAAGCAAAGTACTTCATCTCACGTTGCTCTGCTATCTCTTCGACACCTGAGGTATGGTACACCGTGCCTTGTTCAGGCAACGTCAATTTGGTGCAAGAAGTGAGCTAATGAACAGCACAAACATTTGATCACAATAAACAAATAATTTCTGCTGGTTGTTTTGCAAGTTTTTCTCTGACTACGAAAGACTATTATCACGTATGTATGTACATATGTATATTATGTTGGGTGCATATCTACAGTTACATAGGCTCGGATGTATTAGATTATATGACGAAGTATGCTGTTAAAGATATATATATATATATATATATATATGTGTGTGTGTGTGTGTGCGTGGTGTGTGCATGTGCGTATGTATATATACATATATGTATATATATTTATATACATGGCTGTGTGGTAAGAAGCTTACTTCCCACCACGTGGTTCCGGGGTTTCATTCCCACGTCGTGGCACCTTCGGCAAGTGTCTTCCACTATAGCTTCGAGCCGACCAAAGCTTTATGAGTGGATTTGGTTCACGGAAACTGAAAGAAGCCTGTCGTGTGTGTGTGTGTGTGTATGTGTGTGTGTGTGTGTGTGTGCGTGTGTGTGTATGTGTGTGTGTGTGTGTTTGTTCCTCTACCATTGCTTGACAACCGATCTTCATGTGTTTACGTTTCCGTAAACTAGCGGTTCGGCAAAAGATACCGATAGAATAAAGACCAGGCTTACAAAATGTCTAGGGGTCTATTTCTTCGACTAAAATGTGGTGCTTCAGCATAGATAATCAGGGAAAGTACATTGATGATTAAATTTCAATTAAATATAACATTTAATCACTTGTTTTCTTTATTCAAAATTTGGACAGAGAGATACCCGGCCTTGCTCGGGATTAAAATGGCATAGTTTTTTTTTGTTTGTTTTACTTGTTTCAGTCATGTGACCGCAGCCATGCTGGGGCACCGCCGTTGGTTGAACTAATCGACCACAGGATTTATTCTTTGTAAGCCTAGTACTTCTATCAGTTTCTTTTGCAGAACCGCTAAGTTATGGGAACGTAAACACAGCAACATCGGTTGTCAAGCAATGGTGGGGGTACAAACACAGACACACACACAGAGAAATATACACATATATACGACAGTTTTCTTTCAGTTTCTGTGTACGAAATCCACTCAAGTTAGGGTGCTAAAACCACATATGTTTCGTGTTTTGACAAAATAACACGGGTTATCCCATCTGAGGACTAAAATCCCTTTTGCATGAGTGATATGGTGGATAAGAAGTCCTTATTTCTTAAGTAAGTTGAGGCTCACATGGCAATACCTCCTGTCTTAAAAGACTGGTATAAGATCCTGAACCTTCGATAAGAGTTAAGGATCATGTAGTAACTTAACGGAAATTTGAACTCCAAAGTATTCGCAACTTAAGTGGAGGTGTAGCAAGTAGCTTGCTTACCAACCACATGGTTCCGGGTTCAGTCCCACTGCGTGACACTTTGGGCAAGTGTCTTCTACTATAGTCTCGGGCCGACCAAAGCCTTGTGAGTGGATTTGGTAGACGGAAACTGAAAGAAGACCGTTGTATATATGTATATATATGTGTGTGTGTGTGTTTGTCTGTCTGTGTTTGTCCCCCCAACATCGCTTGACAACAGATGCTGGTGTGTTTACGTCCCCGTAACTTAGCGGTTTAGCAAAAGAGATCGATAGAATAAGTACTAGGCTTACAAAGAATAAGTCCTGAGGTCGATTTGCTCGACTAAATGCCGTTCTCTAGCATGGCCGCAGTCAAATGACTGAAACAAGTAAAAGAGTAAAAGAGTAAGTAGTAGTAGATATAAATGTAGATTGATTGTCAGTAAGTATATCTATAATTATGCATGAAATACTGAACAGAAAATGCTTGAGAAATAAAATGTACTTCCCTATTTAAAATCTGAAACGCTAGGGAATTTAAACAGCGAATTGAAATAATAAGTTTTAGCAAATTATAACAATGCTAAATAAAATACCGTTAATAAGATGTCTGTTTATAGCCATGAAACATTTTTCGTCAAATTTCGACATTGTATAAAAATTTTAAATCTATATTAATGGGTACGACCAATTTGACGAAAACAATTAGTAGAGTCTGGTAGCGAACCCATGTCGTTGTCATTTTTGTACATGTGCATAAAATGGCGAAATTTTACGCTTTGGGGCAGATTTCGTGAAATTGATGTCACGACGACTAGTGCGCAAAATGCTTAAATTTTGTTTGAGAAATAAAATGCACTTACCTATTTAAAACCTGAAACACTGGGGAATTAAAACAACGAATTGAAATACTAAGTTTTAGTATTTCAATTGAGATGAAGAATTATCAAATGCTAAATAGATTACCGTTAATAAACTGTCTGTTTATACCCATGAAACATTTTTCGTTAAATTTTGGCATTTTTCGTCAAATTGATGTCAGGATAGCTAGTGCGAAAATGCCGAAATTTTACAGTTTTTGAAAAATCGATGCTAATTAAAAATCGATTTTTTTAAAATTCCAAGTGCATAAGTGACTGCATGGGCATAAGCCCCACACACATGTTAAGTTTCATTAAGCTTTGTTGGATAGTCTCAGAGGAGCTAAAGTAACAAATTCACAAACACACAAACTTGCCATTAATTATTATTATTATTATTATTATTGTTGTTGTTGTTGTTGTTGTTGTTGTTGTCGTCGTTATTATTATTATTATCCTTATCATTATTATTACTATATATACCTACATATATATATATATATATATACATATATATATAAATATACATATATGCATGTACATATAAACATATATATATATATATATATATATATATATATATATATATATATATATATATATATATATATATATATATAGATATATATATATATGATTAAATAATATAGGTTCCCAAATACGTCACTACGGCCAAAACACCACACAACTCCAACAATTTGAGAGCCAACGTTAGAAACATACTAAGAGAAAAATGCCTATGAAAAATTTCGGTGTATATATTTGATGGGAATTGCATATATAGTGTTGACGGAAAATCCGATATACTCGCCAAACCAGCTCCTCTTAATTACTCACAGCATGTAGAAAATTAAAGATAGAAGGGTCAACTATATTATCATAACAGAGTTATTATCATGGAAAACAATCCATATAATAAGTGGCAAGTATATATGCAATTTATGTACCGCAGAAAGGTATAACATATTAATCATACCAGCCAAAGTCTTGAACAAAAGTAAATGAGAATTTTCTGCATGCCTATACAGAAGAAAATTTACTCTGAATAATGTGTATGGTACGTTGAAGTACTGGCAAATTAAATACTTAATAAACACGCTGACCACCTCACGTTTTCTTTATTGTATTTTCATCTCATGAACATTTTTATCGCGCTTCTACTAAATTATCAAATGAGCATCTCTTAATGGTAAGCTGCTAAGTACGGATAACACGCAAAGAAATACATAAAATTCAGTCTCTAATCCTTTTGCGGGATCCGTCTTAAATAATACAGGATTATTATTTCCCCTGAAAATAAACACTGGCATTGTGCTGAGAGTTGACCCCTTCTACAAAACAGATATTTAGTGTTCTCCAGGAAAATCTGTATCTTTCTCTGTCTGAAAAGGAGGGAGAGGGAGAGAGAGAGTGAGAGAGTGAGAGAGAGAGAAAATATATAGGGGGAGTGATAGACAGACAGCCAGAGAAAATGACAGAAGATATATTCACACACATAGGAGTGCATTTATTTCTACAATTAAAGTATATTTTTCTTTATACATATATATTTAAATAGTTTGTTTCTCATATTAATGTTAGGCTGTATATATTGGATAATAAATAGTTTATTTTAATTAGCATAAGTGCGTATTATAAGTTTCTTGTTTTAAGAGAAAAAAATGTTACCTGAAAAATTTGTGCAGTTTTCAATCATCTTTGTGGGGGCAGAGTTAAAGACATGAATTAATGAATTAGTAAGCTGTAGATAAATAGTGAATGATATAAGATAAAATCTGATATCATTCATTGAGTCTCTCTACGCTCACTCGTATGTAGAATCCTCTATATTTTCTTAGTTGACCTAGCTGACGGAAATGGGTACCAGATTATCTGGAATTAATAATTGCAGTAATCTCGAGAAAATTTATCGTTCATCCGCTGAATGACAACAAACCGGATGTTACTAGCGGGGTTCAAACAGATCTTAAGACTTTAGAAACGTTTACGTTATGTTGTGTGTGTGTACCTGTATATGTGTATAAATGTGTGTGTGCCTGTATATATGTGTACATGTGTGTGTATAGGCGCAGGCATGACTGTGTGGTAAGAAGCTTGCTTTCCAGCCACATGGTTCCCGATTCAATCCCACTGCGTGTCATCTTAGCCAAGTGTTTCTACTACAGCCTCGAACCGACCAAAGTCTTGTAAGTGAATCTGGTAGACCGAAACTGAAAGAAGATCTTCGTATATGTATATATACGTGTGTGTGTGTGTGTGTGTGTGTGTGTGCGCATGCGCATGTGTGTGTCTTTTTGTCTGTATTTCCCTTCCACTACTTGATAACCGGACTTGGTGTATTTACGTCCCCGTAACATAGCGGTACGCAAAAGTGCCGATAGAATAAGTATCAAGCTTTAAAAACAAACGGACTGGGTTGATTCATTCGGCTAAAAATTCTTCAAGGTAGTGCCCCAACATGGCCACAGACTGATGATTGAAACAAATAAAAGATTAAAAATATATATATATGCATGTATATGTATGCATTATGTATGTGAGTGTGCATGTGTGCGCGCGCATGTGTATGTATGTATTCGTTTTCTTTTTTTCTTGTTTCACAAATGAGGGAAAGAGCACTTTATACATATTGTGAAGGGAGTGTAACTATTTAAAAAGAGCCAACCACAGTTAATATTTCACTCTTTCGTTACTCATTTTCGCAATCAGTACGTTTGTTTGGTTGGAATGTAACGAAAATAATAAATTAACGCTCTGACAAGGTGCCTCACATCAATTCTAGTGGTTATCTCAGCTCATGTGGGTTTTAAGTTTTGATCACGCCATGCGATTTGATAGAAGACCACCACTTTAGTGATGAAAATTAACACAGTCTGCTGAATTTTACATTTATTTCATATGATCCGGCAAAATGACGAATCCATATAAAAAATTCTCATTCTTTTCTGTTCAAGACACTTGCTAGTGAGATTAATATTTTGTACTTTACTGCCGTACCTGAATTGCATCTTTACTTTCCGTTTATTCATGACAATCGCTCCATTATAATAACATTGTTGATGACTCCTCCATCTTTAATTTTCTATATATTTTGGGGAGCTACTTTTGTTCCTATTACGAATAAGTGAATATACTTTGGATATTGGGTTCATAAGGATTTTCTCAACCCTACATATGCCATTTCAATACTTTCGACTGTTTCTACATCAGATATACACTGACATATCTCATATGCATTTTCTATTGAAATGACAGTTTAGTGTGTTTCTGTTAGAGGCACACGAATTGTCGGGGTTGTGTGATGTTTCTGGGGTTTGCTTTAATGTGAGGTATTTGAGAGCCTATATCACCTAAATAGTATGTGTTATATTTCTAGATACGTTTATGCTTTTTGCGGGTTGGGGTTATAGCAGATTATTTTTCTGTTTATGTTTAAAGTTTTTATGTGTTGGTTCTTTTAAAGTTACTTCGTACGAAAGTTAAATTATAGCGAAGGGAAGCTTTATTGAATATATATGTAAATTCATGACTGTAAAATATGTGTCCGTGTGCTTTTGTTTGAGTAAGTTAGTATGTGTGTGCATGTGTGTGTGTGTGTGTGTGTGTGTGTGTGTGTGTGTGTGTGTGTGTGTGTGTGTGTGTGTGTGCGTGTGTGTATTAGGCATAAAAATTAAGGCTTTTCAAGAAGGCTAGAGAATAATGGCAACAGTTTGAACTAAGCAAAACCAGATACCTTTCTTTCAACATGAAACTTACAGAAGTTTATCTCAAATAATGTACTATTTAATTAAATACTAATTATTAATATATTCAGTGCTTTATTTGGCTGCAACTATCAACAAAATGCAGTGCATTATGTATGTGCATGTATGTATGTATGTATGTTTGTATGTTATCAATCAGTTTCATTTTTGTATTTCTTGTCAATAGGGAAAGAGCCGGACTCTAACATAGATTCAAGGCTCCTTCATTGGAACTTTTATCAACATCATCTAGGTATTTGTACACATGTGTGTGTGCAGTATTTGGTGTTAGTGTATGCGCAGATTTGTATGTTTGTTTTATGGATGCGTTTTTATGTATATATTTTCATGTCTAAGCGCATGCATATGTATTTATGCGCAGATTTGTATGTTTGTTTTATGGATGCGTTTTTATGTATATATTTTCATGTCTAGATGTGTCAATAGATCATCCTAGTGATGCAGTTCACCATTGAAAGGTTTCGGTCTAGACTGATTTTTTGAAATAAAACTTACAGTAATCTTTCTTCAAAGAAAGAATCCGTCAATATCAGTATTTCTCTGGAAGCTTCCAGCCGATGTAAAGAATTTCTTTGTAATTATCAGTAAAGCAGGTTTCATCTAAAAGCCAGTCAACTATGCTCAATGCTGGTACCAACAATGATATGAAAAATACTTATGTACGTGCATTTAATTGTATATGGAATGAACGTACAAAAGTACATATATAAAGCAGACAAAAAAAGTAGAAATGGTGATACTAGTCGTACAAAATTAATTATCGTTAGGATTGATAAAAGATAAAATGAGTAAATTAAATGAATAGATACACCAGGTTTGGGTTATTGTTGAATAAATATAAACTGATTAGATAAATTTCATATCAATATATATATATATATATATATATATATATATAAATTCAATAATGGGATAAAAAATTTTTACAAGAATCTTATCAAGAAGCTAGTGTGTAAAAAATTCATAAGGGAAAAAACCATCATTTCTTTTATTCCCAAGAATATATTTATTCATTTATATTTATATAAGGGCATTCCCGCTTTTTGCATGGATGTATAGGGATAAACATTATTCCGTTTGCTATGCCGGATACATAAGGTGTTCGTTTTGGTAAGGGGAGGATTTTGTTTATTTTTATTTGTCTGTACCATACTATACTGATGAGCGAAAGCGAGATTTTATTCTGGTAATCGTGAAATCGTTCGATATATAGTTGAGTTCATTTTTTAAAAAAGGTTGTTTTTTTGTAAGAGTTGCTTTTCCTCGCATTCGGTAAAGAAATGTGTTTATTTGGGAAGTCTAGTGTGTGGCATTATTCTGTAGTAATGCCCTTATATATATATATATATATATATATATATATATATATATATATATATATATACATATATATATATATATATATATATATATATATATATATATATATATATATATATATATATATATATATATATATATATATATATATATATATATATATATATATATATATATATATATATATATATATATATATATATATATATATATATATATATATATATATATATATATATTACGAACTTCCTTCAGCTTCCGTACACCTCAACGTGGTTGTTCTGCATAGAACAATGTTACTGCTTATTTTAACCCCAGGAGGACACCTGCTCCAGCTGGTTAATGATACAATATCTGTGCTCGATATATAAATAAACAAGCGACAAATTTGCGACTATTTTACTAGGTTAACCCATTGCCGGAGTTCCATTTATGAGTTAAATAGTTTTCCCAGAGCTAGAGGAGGCTCTTGTAATTTTTGACAAAATTGTGGAGAAGGCAGCTCTTTTGGGAGAAAGATACTCAGACATAAAGCTTGTAGTCAAAATAATACCAGTTATCTTGCCATTCCTCGGCACTGGAACCTACCATGGAGTCCGAGAGAGTGATAAAAGAGTTGTGTAAGCTGTTATCACTTAAATCCAATGATATATATAGATGTCTGACAATCATTTCTGAATGTGAGACGGTTATCGTGTGAAAGACAACGCAATCATCATATATATGTATATTTATATATGGTGTATGCGACTGTGTGTGCATATATATTTACTTGCATTTACATGTGTATACGTATATATGTGTTATGTGTGTGTGTGTGTGTGTGTGTGTGTGTGTGTGTGTGTGTGTGTGTGTGTGTGTGATGCACTCTCACATCTACTTTGATATATGAGTATAACAATCGTTCAATCGGCAGAGCCCCCTACTCCTTCAACAGTAATGAACTATAATTTCTACTATTTTACAATAGCTCCTATCTGCAAAGATGAATATTCCACTAATGCTTGTTCACTTATGTAATCCATGCTTGTATGTTTGTGTATGTATGTATGTAGATGTGTGTAGAAGTGCGGAACGCCTTAAGAGACAACCTAACTCTAATTTGATAAACCAGCAGCCTTTGTATCGTAGAGCATTCTATCTAAAAATTACATAAATGGTATACAAGAATTTGTGAAATATTCATCTTCACAGATAGGAACAAATATAAAATGGAATATATACATATATATATAAATACATACATGTGTGTGTGTGTGTGTGTGTGTGTGTGTGTGTGTGTGTGTGTGTGTGTGTGTGTATGAATATGTATATATACACACTGATATATATGTATGTACATATATATATATTATATACCAAATATTATAATTATATATATACTTATATACATGTATATAAGTAAGTGTACATAGTAATATATATATAAATATATACATACATGCATACATACATGCATACATACACTCATACATATATATATGCAAAGATATATATATATATATATATATATATATATATATATATATATATATATATATATGAGGTGCGTTCAAAAGTATCCGACTATATTTTTAATGCCAAAGCAAATGCTGCTTAGGAAAATCTTTTGGGTGAGTAGTGAAACCACTCTTCCTGCACATACGTGAAAATTTGAGCGCCGATAGGCCGCGTCAGTTTCCAGCTGTTACGCCAAGAGTGCAGATGTGTAGTGTGAGCTCGTGGGATTTTCGTTTTCACCGAACGCATCAATTTATCCAAAAGCTTGGTGATACTCATGCTCAAATTTTCCAGAAGATTCAGCAGGTCTTCGGCGATGTTGCCATGGGCAAACCTCAGACCAAAAAGTGGTACAACCACTTGAAATATGACTGCACCTCATTGGAGAACGAGGCACGCTAAAGCAGGCCATCCACAAATCATCACAAATAGCCGATTGAGGTTCGGCAAATAGTCATGGAAGACCGTCGTGTAATAATGCAGGAAATTGCCTACAAAGTGGGAATAAGCACATGATTAGTGCATTCCGTTTTAAGGGGAATTGTGCATGCCGAAAGCATCGGATAAATTCGTATGTATGTTATCAATCAGTTTCATTTTTGTATTTCTTGTCAATAGGGAAAGAGCCGGACTCTAACATAGATTCAAGGCTCCTTCATTGGAACTTTTATCAACATCATCTAGGTATTTGTACACATGTGTGTGTGCAGTATTTGGTGTTAGTGTATGCGCAGATGTGTATGTTTGTTTTATGGATGCGTTTTTATGTATATATTTTCATGTCTAGGCATGAAAATCGCCCAGGGAATACTGGACTGTGTAATCCACAATCCAAACTTCACGAAGATCATTATCACTGGTGTTGAGACATGGGTTTATGGTCTCTGCTCCATGTGTTCGGTCATCGTGCGTGGAAACGAAGACCCGACAAGCGCGCACGATACATCTGTATTCTAGGCGTAAATGTCAAGAACTGACGTGGTTACCGGCGCGAAAATTTTCACGCAACCACATGAAGGGTGATGTCACAAATGGATAAAGATGTAGCTGTCTTGCGCACTTGTTTTCGGTACGTATTTGCAACTAACGATTCCGCTGACGAGCTACAGATTCCAAATTAGTTTATTTGGAAATTAATAGCGAAACTCCAGTTCGGAATTAACTCATTCAGATTTTGTTCGTTCTATGTTATAATTGGTGGGCCTCATGAATTCTCTTTTTCGTGGTTTAGGTTTTAACTGGCCTTTCTAGCATGTAAGGAATCTTGTCAATGGTCTCCTTTTTGTGTATAAAAATATTTTATATACTCTTATATATATGTATATATATATATATATATATATATATATATATATATATATATATATGTATATATATATATATGTATGTATGTATGTATGTATGTATGTATGTATGTATGTATGTATGTCATTATTCAGTTTTATTTCAAGATTTCTTGACAATAGAGAAAAAGTCAGTTTCTAACCTAGATCCAAGGCTCCTTCACTGGAATTTCAGCATCAACAACAGGGTATTTTTGTATGTTTTATGCATGTATTCTCATGCATAGAGTTACATGCTTATATATATTTAAATGATAAACTTCTGGAAAGTTTTACAGATTTTTACAGTTCCAGTGATTGATTGGATCTGTAGTTTTCGAATTAGCTTTCTCCTTTCTGGTTTTGAGAAGCCTAATTTCGCAAGATTGGAATGTAGGCAGGCAGTGTGTTACATATCCCAGGGCCCCAATAATTACAGATAGAAACCTGAACTTGTAATCTGGATAGTGTAACTGTAGTTTTCTCAATAGTTCAGCATAGGTGTTCTCTTTTTCACTGATCTTCAGCTTTATGTTAACATCCGCTGGGCAGCTAATTTTTACAACGGTGCACAGTTTCTCTTCTCTATCCCAAATCTTTATATCAGGTCTGTTGTGCTTACATTTTACTGAGGTGCTTACATTTTATTCATTCTACCATATTGTGGGTTCTTATTTCTTTTTTCTCGGGATTATCCTTCCGATGGATTTCATTATAGAATATCCTAGCTATAACGTCATGTCTCATCGGTAGATAATACCGTGATGACATTTTCGGTCAACTGCTTATGATGTGAGTGATATCTTCAGTATGAACTCCACGAAGTTTGCATCGGTTGTCACATTTTACGGCTTTTCCCACATCTCTATCCCTTCTGTGCATCAGGTACTTGGTTGATATTTCCTGTTCCTGGATTGAAAACGCATACCCTTCGAAGTGGGAGGTAATAATCCGGCTATTCGTCCATGATAAACTGCTTTGATGATCGATGTTACTATCATCATGGAGCTTTCTACTAACATATCCATACATGTATGTATGTATGTATGTATGTATGTATGTATGTGCCTGTGTGCATGTATGTATGCATGTATGTATGTATGTGTGTGTATGTATGTTTGTATAATATTACGCTTGAGAGGAATGCATGGAACCCGAATTTTCGACTCGGGTTAAATATAATAAACTACGCCAAATGCTTGTGTGAGTATCTGCGTAAATGGAGCCACAACAGACTAGCTTGAACTGGCATCAAGTTGTATAAGTTATAATAATGAAGTCAATATTTTGAAATGTATTACCGGACGAAGGTCTTGCGTAACGGATGTATTACTAGTTATATATTATGCAATGCTCTGAAACGTACGTATTAAATGCTTTCAAAATATCATTATTTGGTTTCACTTCATTATAACTTTGCATATATATATATGGCACCAATGTGCCAGAGGGGAGGCTAGGCGACAGGTTTATTTAGCCAGAGGGGAAGCAGATAAGGAAAGATTTGCCAATGTTCTGCGCCGTGAGGACCAAAGACTCGAGGTATTTCGTGTTGCAAGACAGTGTAGGAGAGAGAATAGTGATGTTGTAGGAGAGAAATGTGTTCGCATGGATGATGGTACGCTTGCACTAAATGAGGATGCAAAGAAAGAGGTCTGGAGATGCCACTACGATAGATTGCTTAATAAAGAGAATGAATGGGAGAAAGAGAGCCTGACGTATGTCGACCCAATAGAGGGACCAGCTATCCGAGTTGATAGTACCAGGGTAGATAAAGCAATTAAGAGTATGAAGACCGGGAAAGCCCCCGGCCCATCAGGAATCACTGCAGAGATGCTCAAAATATCTGGCAGTGTTGGCTATAGCCTAGTCACCCGTATTACGAACCAGGTGATACACGAAGGAGTCATACCCAATGACTGGTGTAGCAGCATCATAGTCAACTGCTACAAAGGTAAAGGTGACGCTTTAGATACAAATAATTACAGAGACATCAAGCTGTTAGATCAGGTTATGAAAGTTACAGAGAGGGTCATAGCCCAACTAATTAGGGAGCGAATCAATTTAGATGAGATGCAGTTTGGGTTCGTGCCAGGTAAAAGCACTACTGATGCCTTATTTCTAGTGAGACAGTTGCAGGAGAAATACCTAGCTAAGGATAAACCTCTGTATCTGGCTTTCGTTGACATGGAGAAAGCCTTTGACAGGGTCCCCCGATCCCTTATCTGGTGGTCAATGAGGAAACTTGGGAGAGAAGAATGGTTAGTGAGAGCTGTGCGAGCCATGTACAGAGATGCTGCCAGTAAGGTGAGGGTTGGAAATGAGTACAGCAATGAATTCCGGGTAGAGGTAGGGGTCCACCAAGGTTCCGTCCTCAGCCCCCTCTTATTTATCATAGTCCTCCAGGCAATCACAGAGGAGTTCAAGACAGGTCGCCCCTGGGAGCTCCTCTATGCTGATGACCTTGCCCTAATTGCGGAGTCACTATCAGAACTAGAGGAGAAGTTTCAGGTGTGGAAGCAAGGTCTAGAATTGAAGGGCCTTAGAGTCAACCTAGTTAAAACCAAAATCCTAATAAGTAGGAAGGTAGATAAAACACAAACCCCTTCAGGTAGATGGCCCTGCTCAGTATGTAGAAAAGAAGTAGGTAGTAACTCTATAAGATGTACCCGGTGCAAGCTATGGACACATAAGAGGTGCAGCAACATCAAAGGCAGGTTAACTAGCAAGTTAGTTTTTGTTTGTGGCAGATGTTCAGGTGCAATAAAGACTGTAAACAAACAGGAAACAACTTCTATCTCATTCCAGGGTGAAAAACTAGAGGTAGTCGATAGCTTCCGCTATCTGGGCGACCAAGTTAGTAGTGGGGGTGGGTGCGCTGAAAGTGTAGCTGCTAGAATAAGAATAGCCTGGGCAAAGTTTAGAGAGCTCTTACCCCTGCTGGCGACAAAGGGACTCTCACTCAGAGTAAAAGGTAGACTGTATGACGCATGCGTACGAACAGCCATGCTACATGGCAGTGAAACATGGGCTGTAACTGCTGAGGACATACGTAAGCTCGCAAGGAATGAAGCCAGTATGCTCCGTTGGATGTATAATGTCAATGTGAATACCCGTCAGAGTGTAAGTATCTTGAGAGAAAAGCTGAACATTAGAAGCATCAGTTGTGGTGTGCAAGAGAGACGATTGCGCTGGTATGGACATGTGGTGAGAATGGATGAGGATAGCTGCCTGAAAAAGTGCCACACCCTAACAGTTGAGGGAACCCGTGGAAGAGGTAGGCCCAGGAAGACCTGGGCTGAGGTGGTGAGGCAAGACCTTCGTACATTGGGCCTCACCGAGGCGATGACTACTGACCGAGACCTTTGGAAATGTGCTGTGCGTGAGAAGACCCGGCAAGCCAAGTAAGATCGTTGCCAGTGCCCCTGGACTGGTTCTTGTGCGGGTGGCACATGAGATGCACCATTTTGAGCGTGGCCGTTGCCAGTACCGCCTGACTGGCTCCCGTAGGATTTTCGAGCGAGATCGTTGCCAGTGCCCCTGGACTGGCTTGTGCGGGTGGCACATAAAAGACACCATTTCGAGCGTGGCCGTTTTCGTGCGGGTGACACGTAAAAGCACCCACTACACTCTCTGAGTGGTTGGCGTTAGGAAGGGCATCCAGCTGTAGAAACTCTGCCAAATTAGACTGGAGCCTGGTGTTGCCATCCGGTTTCACCAGTCCTCAGTCAAATCGTCCAACCCATGCTAGCATGGAAAGCGGACGTTAAACGATGATGATGATGATGATGATGATATATATATATATATATATATATATATATATATATATATATATATATATATATATATATATATATATATATATATATATATATACATATATATACGCGCGCACGAGCAATGTATATTTATGTTTTTATGTATGTCTTGATTTGTTTCTGTCTGTCACTTTGTTTAACTTCAATTATAGCTCTAGATTCGATGTAAGTCGATATAATCTCTTGAAATGCATCGAGCACTTCGAGCACCTTTCTCCAAAAAAAAAGCAAAGAAAATCATTTATTTATTTGCCAAATATTTATCACTATAAAGCTTCATTTCTCTCTGAGTTATCGTAATTTGTCGAGCACTTTGCAATATGTGTTTACAACCAAAATGATGAGCTTATAAAAAGGACTTTTCAGCTTAGCTTGTGTTACCGCATGAGCTTTGTTTGTGTTAACGATCAGAGTATATATATATATATATATATATATATATATATATATATATATATACATACACACACGAGAAATTTTGAAATATTGATCTCTTTGGTAATTAGTATGTATTTTTCTATGCAGCTTTGTAAATACTTTTTATATACACACGTGTAAGGAAATCACATTTTAATATCCGGGAAAAGAAAATATACGTTTATTTTAATAAGTATGCCTTGATTATTTTGCTTTCATATGTCACGCCGTTTGCGTTATATAGTGTAGTTTAAAATTCGATGTAATTCATTATGATATATTGAAATATACTGAGCACTTTGGTACACTTTGCACGAAAATTTAGTAGTATTTTTGCGAAATACTGTATCATTACATGTATATATGTGTACGTGTATGTATTTGTCTACATACACGTGAAATCAAGTATAAACGTCTATATATATATATATATATATATATATATATATATATATATATATATACACACACAAACATACATACATACACACACTCACACACACACACACACACACACACATAATGCTAAACAATGTGGAAGAAATAGTACTCGAATACAAGGGTAGAGTAACATGCTTTATTATAAAAGCTGCAAAATATTCACAGATCTGTTACTCAGTGTCAATTCCTATCCATCCAATGTAAGGTTTTTTTGGGGGGTTTTTTTTCAATCCATTATATCTTTCTATTAATCTAAATATCCACCCATTTACCAAATATTTATCGTCACGTTTTTGGAAAGTTAACCGATCAGATTAAAGGCTTATTCGTTATACAAAAAACAAAAAATTATTTTCCTTGCACAATTATAATCTAAAATTCAGTATTAAACAAAACTGTCCGATGAACCGGAACGTGAAACTGAGTAATATAGTTCTGTGAATATTTTGCAGCTTTTATTGTAAAGTATATATACAGGGAACGTTAGGTAATTTCTATATTTTTAATTTCGCGCATGCCCGTTGTTTGTTTTTGATTTTGTCGACTACACAGTATAGGAGGGTCAGTTGCGCACCGTCTGTGAGAAAAACAGCACCATGACGCAATTCACTCTGCCAGAAATTTGGAAACGACATACTGTACAGCTTGGCATTCGCGCCTGAAGCTCCAATACGAACTTTTCAGAGTGTGAGGACAGTGAAATCTGAGGACATGTACCGAGAGTGATATAAATCAAACAGCCAGTCAACATCATGGTGTTTGGGGCGATCACTAAGCACTTTTTATTTTGAGCACAAGCCTCTCATTCTTCTATTTCCCTCTATTAATCCATCGTTCTTCTTCTCCCTATCTCTCTCTCCTTTCCCCTCTCTCCTTCCCCCACTCTTCTTCCACTCACTCTTTGTCTTTCTTTTTTCTTGTCAGCGTACAATATTGTTCCTCTTCACAAGGGCATAACCACTTGTTTGCTCCTCTTACTCCTCTCTCACTGCTTCTTTTTATTCACTCACTCATTATCCCATGATTTCCCTCTCTCCCGCTTACTCTCCCTCTTTTTCACCTTCTCTCTTACCCCTCTCTCTACCTTCCCTCTCCTTCTCTCATCCTATCTCTGTCTTCTGTCTCTCTGTCTTCTGTCTCTCTCTCTCTTCCTTTCTCTCTCTGTCTTCTGTCCCTCTCCTTCACGCATTCCCTCTCTGTCTTCTGTCTCTTTCTTTCTTCTGCCTTTCTTTTCTCCTGCCTCACTTTCTTCTGTCTCTCTCTCCCTCTCTCTTTCTCTCTCTCTCTCTCTCTCTCTCTCTCTGCCTTCTCTCTATCTCTTCTCCCCTCTCTCTGTCTTCTGTCTCTCATCCTCTCTCTTCTCTTTCATCTCCCTCTCTCTCCCTCTCTTTTCTCCACTGTCCCTCTCCCACTCTCCATCTTTCTCTGCTATCTGTCTCTCTCTACTTGTTTTCTGCCTTCCTCCCCCCTCTCACTCTCTCTCTCTCTCTCTCTCTTTCTCCCTCTCTCATATCTTTCATTTCTTTCTTCCTCTTTTCGGCCCTTCTCTCTCTCTACTAATCATCTCTGATGGCCACCCTTCTCACATTATTTTTATTTCCTCTTCATTACTCATGATTTATCTTCCTCCTCCTCCTCCTCACGTAAATTTTCTCCTTTTTCGCTTTTTCCTCTTTCTCTATCGTCGCTATTACTCTTTTCTGATGTCAATCTAACTCCCTCTCTCCCTCACCTACCTTCATTTATTTTCACTCCCTTTCAATTTCTCTTTATCCCTCTCTATTTCTCTATTTCTCTCTCTCTCACACACACACACACACACACATGCACACACGCACACCACACACGCACGCACAATCACACAGACATACACAAACACGCATACATACAATGCTCTCCCTCTTTTTCTCTCTCTCTC
>NC_142933.1:71694960-71697460 GCF_046866305.1 Octopus bimaculoides
CTCTCTCTCTCTCTTTCTCTCCCCTTTCTCTCTTTCTCTCTCTCTCTCTTTCTCTCCCCTTTCTCTCTTTCTCTCTCTCTCTCTCTTTCTCTCCCCTTTCTCTCTTTCTCTCTCTCTCTCTCCATATATATATATATATATATATATATATATATATATATATATATATAACTTTCCCCTTCACTCTCTTACCCGCTGTCTCTCTTCCCCACTAGCTCTCGCTCTGAATTGTTTACATTCTGGTACATCAGCTTCGACTCATTATTTACTAAAAGAATTTCATGAATAAATATATTGGAATTAAAGTATTTACACCTTTATATATATATATATATATATATATATATATATATATATATATATATATATATATATAAAGTCGATGTTTCCTGGGGCTAAATAGCAGTAACATTTGTCCCAACCGGGACTGCCACATTATACTGGCAAATAATTTTTACTTTAAGGTACTGTTATTGAATGTCTCTCGTTGAGAGATATAGGTTCGGCCGCTGTCCGTGTAACATCTATTTTCATCCCTGTGCCTGTGAAATCTTGTATCCCTGCCGTAAAGCTTTACTTCCACACACGACAGCTTAATTTAATTCTTCCTTAGTCGAAAGACACCTGTTGTTATGTAAGTATTTGTGTAACTTACTCCGTTTTTTCCGTCCTTGTTTTCATATACATTTGCTGCTTTCTTCCAAGGAATCTAATGTTCTTAGCGTAGTTTTTCCTTGGAGCTGGCCAGAATGGAGCAATCTCGAGTATAACCAGCCGAAATTGCAAAGATAATCTGGAACTGGACTGAGGAAAGAAAACTCCGAATGACTCGTCCTTGTTTTCGTTGTATCCTCTATCTGGATGTTTTGTTGTCCCTTTCTTGTATCACCAAACTGTTTCGATGTTTTATATATATATATATATATATATATATATATATATATATATATATATATATCTTTCCTTTCTCGAGTGTCTAATAACACTATCCGTATCACGTCCTCACGTTGTTGTTTTTTGTTATTGTTTTTGTCTAATTTTGAACCTATATATATATATATATATATATATATATATATATATATATATATATATATATATTAATGTTTAGTAGAGGTAAAGTAGTGACTCAAGGTCCGAGAGTTTTGTGCGTTGGCACTTATCAAACTAGTTAGGTCAGTGCCAACGCACGAAACTCTGTTACTTCTGCTAAATATCAATAAAAATATACATATGTTCATATTTTGAGTTCTATTTTTCCGGCTGTATCACCATACGTATATATATATATATATATATATATATATATATATATATATATATATATATATATATATATACATATATATATATATATATATATATATATATATATATATATGTATGTACATATATATGTATATATATGCGTGTGTGTGTGTGTATTTATATATTTATATATATGTGTGTGTATGTGTGTGTATATACATATATATATATATATATATAGAATATGAGGGGTTTATTTCACTTGTGATCCGCCTGGATTTACCCGGAATTTTAACTAAGGACCTTCATGGAAGTACCAACTAACATCCATATCCTCTGGGGAAAGATGTGTTGTTAACATTGTTCTCCCGCCTGTATTCTATCTTTACTCTTTATTCTACTATTTACTCCTTTCTTCTTCTATTTCATTCTTTATAAACTGTGAACATATTCCACTCCTTGTAAACTGTGCGTGGTCATGCTAACCTACCACTTGGGTTATCCCAGAAACGGTTGTAAGACTTCAAATTCACCTTATTCTAAATGAATTGAGATACTCGTTCTGCCTCGGTTTTGGTTTTTCCTCTAATATTATATAAATATATATATAATGCATTAAAAATCAGTTACTTGCTTGCAATGTCACTCAGCCAAACTGGCGCATAATTGGAAAATATTATGAATTAAATCACCCTGAAATGTTATTACGAGTGGAATGAATCAAGTTTCGCGTAAATTGGAGCAGTAGTTATTGAGATATTCGAGGTTTGGGGGTACAAATATCCCAAACGGTGCATAATGGGAAAATGTTCCGAATATAACTTCATCCTGAAAGGGAAGAAACTCTAACCTTCCGATTAAACAGTGATTTCACAACGAAAACATACGATTTGTTTTTTGCTTTTTTTTTGTTTTGTTTTTTACCGTAAATATTTCTATTTTCGCTTTAGTTAAACAAGAATATTTTAATCATTTAGAAATATTATTAAATGAAAACAGCCGAAATGTTTGATGTATCAAGAAGTACTGTCTCAAAAGTAATGACAGCCTTTGAGAAAGAGGGAAAAACCTCGTCGAAACAAAACTCCGGAAGAAAACCAAAACATTCAGATAGGGACCGTCGGACTCTTACACAAATTGTTAGAAAGGATCACAAAATTACAGCTACCAAAATTTCTGCAGAGCTTAATGACCACCTCGAGAACCCAGTTTCCACAGAAACTCTTTGCAGGGAGCTGCACAAAGCCGGATT
>NC_142933.1:71704960-71719960 GCF_046866305.1 Octopus bimaculoides
TATAGCAGAAGACATTTGCCCAAGGTGCCACAGTTGACGATTTCTCAAATTTTCTCTCGAGGAATTATTGAAGAAATAGCTGACACCGTGAAGACGTATGGCTTTGTGAGGTAATGAGTTCGATTCCTGGACCATGCTGTGTGTTGTGTTCTTCAGCAAGACACTTTACTTCACGTTGCCCCAGTACACACAACTGTAGAAATGCGTTGCGACATCACCGGTGCCAAGCTGTATTAGCCTTTGCCTTTCCCTTGGATAACATCAGTGGAACGAAGAGAGGAGGCTGGTATGTATGGGCGACTGCTGGTCTTCCGTAAACAACCTTGACCGGACTTGTACCTCGGAGGGTAACTTTCTAGGTGCAATCCCACGGTCATTTATGACCGAAGGGGGTTCTTACCTAGCTAACACTGGAAGAAAGCCTGTTTTTTATGTTATAGACAGTACAGATGTTCGTGGTTTACCTAAATTACACTCGCAAGAATTAACTGTTCATGACCTTTTTAATATATATCAACAGTTGTGTATATGAAGAAGTGGACAATTAAGAAGTAAAAAATTTTAAAAATTGAGCTACTAATAAAAGAACTGACCGAAAAAAAACTTGATTCGAAGATTCGTGATTTTGAAAAGTTCAAGCAATTACTCATGGATGTCAACTTTAGCATTGAATGAAGTCTACGATTTTCGCCAGATTTGGTTAAAGACCAACGCTCTAACAGATAGACGCTTGCAGAGAAAAAAAATTTTGTTTTTATCTTTTTTGTGATGTGGCTTAAATGCCGCTGGTTACGTATTTTTCAAAGAATTAAATTCATAAAAATATCTTTTATTAATTGAAAAATTAAAAACGGATAAAAATTATCATTATTATTATTATTATTAGTAGTAGTAGTAGTAGTAGTAGTAGTAGTAGTAGTAGTAGTAGTAGTAGTAGCAGTAGTAGTAGTATTTGATGAAAACTGTTTATTTTGCTGGGTATGATGGAAAGTATCAGCTGCCTACAGCCAGCATACTAAAGTAACACTTGTTTACTAGTCATGCTTCAAGAACGCTATTATTATTGTTGTTGTTGTTGTTGTTGTTGTTGTTGTTATTATTATTATTATTATTATTATCATTATTATTATTATTATTATTATTATTATTATTATTATTATTATTATTATTATTATTATTAAGACGGCGAGCTGGCAGAGTTGTTAGCACACCGGGTGTAATGCTTAGAGGTATTTCGCTTGTCTTTACGTTCTGAGGTCAATTTCCGCCGATGTCGACTTTGCCTTTCATCCTTTCGAGGTCGATGAAATAAGTACCAGTTACGCACTGAAGTCGATGTAATCGACTTGCCCCCTTTCCCCAAAATTTTGAAAGCCTTATGCCTAGAGTAGAAATAATATTAATTATCATCATTATTAAGACGGCGAGCCTTTCCACAATAGACTGAAACCCTGAAATTTTGAGGGTGAGGGGATAGTCATTAACATTGACTCCAGTGTTCAACTAGTACTTATTTCATCGGCCTCAAAAAGATGAAAAGCCGAAGTCGAAATCGGCGGAATTTAATATCATTACGTAAAGGCGGACGAACTGCCGCCATGCATTTTGTCCGGCGTGCTAACAATTCTGCCTGCTCACTCCTTGAATAATGAATAATAAGCAAACTTTTGTAAAGGGCAAACTCAAGCAAGCTGCTTCCATTAAATTAGATACCGACACTACCATCAAGGTTCTTGACCCGCAAGAAAGCTATAAATACCTGGGGATAAACGAAGGAGATGGTAAACAACATGATACTATGAAGGAGAAAATACGAAAGGAGTATTGCAGAACAATACGACTCATACTAAAAACTGAACTCGACTTCAAAAATCGAATCGAAGCCATTAACACCCTGGCACTTCCAGAAGTCCAATACAGTTTTAACATCATTAATTGGAATCTTACAGAATTCCAGCGCCTGGTCAATAAGAAAGAAAACTACTAACGTCTAAGAACATGCACTACCCAAAAGCAGACGTTGATCGTCTGTATCTACCTAGATGTAATGGAGGAAGAGGAATGATGCAGGCAGAACTGTGCTGTGAGACCTCCACAATAGCAATGAACGAGTACTTATCTAGTACAGAGGACTGGATGCTGCGGCTTGTGTACAAACATGAAAGCAGCAAAAATTCACATTCTATTGTCAAGGAAGCTTGCAAATCCGCAAGGGAACTTGACATTAATCCTGAATAAGATGAAGAACCTGGAACCACTGCCACGAAAAAAGCAAAACAGATCAAATAGACTGCCAAAAATATCGGGCAGAAACAAATTGAGGATCGGTGGAACCAGAAGCCTCTGCATGAACAGTATATACTTCGAAGTCGAAATATTGATGTAGGCCAAGCAACAACCAATCAGTGGTTGAGAAGTTGAAGATTGAAAACAGAGACTGAAAGTCTCATATTGGCATAAGATCATAGCTTACTTACCAAAAACTGCCAAGTTAACATTCTTCAAAGCGGTTATGACCCTAAATGCAGATTCTGCGATAAATTCGATGAAACAATAGACCATCTCGTCTCGAGATATCCTGTGCTGACACCGAACGAATACAAAAATCACCCCGATAGGGTTGGACAGTTTTTACATTGGAGAATATGTAAACACTACAAAATCAGGACTCCTGCTTACTGGTATGAACATCATCCTGAGCCAGTCGTTGAAGGTAAAAATGTTACTGTCCTCTGGGATTTTCTACTCAACACCGACAGAACGATCCAGGCTAATCGACTAGACATAATTATTAAAGACAGGGAAGAAAATATTTATAGACTAATAGATGTAAGTGTTCCCACTGATAAAATTATAACTGTCAAGAAATTTAAGAAATTAAGTAAATATAAAGACCTGGAAATTGAAATACACATGATGTGGGATCTTAAAGCGAGAACTGTTCCTGATATTATGGTGCCCTATTTATGATGTGAAAGAAAGATATATACACACATAGAGAGAGAGAGAGAGAGAGAGAGAGAGAGAGAGAGAGAGAGAGACGACGACGGGCGTCTTTTAGTTCTCAACTACCAAATCCACTCTCTAGACTTAAGTGGGCCTGAGGCTATAGCAAAAAACACTTGCCCAACGTACCACGCAGTGGGACAGATCCCGGAACCATGTGGTTGGTAAGCAAGCTACGCCTGCACCTATACCTACACCTGCGCCTGTCGTCGTTTTCCTTTAAAGAATAAAAAGAACTCGAAACGTATTCGTTGAAAATTTTGTACTTTAAAAGCACAATATCTAAAAATAGAAGCAATGGCTACGGTTGGAACTTATCTGGATGTAGGACTGTTCGACTGAATTTTGCCTGAAGGTAAACGACTTCAGCTACCACAAGGATAACAGCATTTTTATTAATAATAATAACAACTGCAACCAAAGCAAACGTGACATATTTCTCATTCGTAATTTTAAATTGCTTTTGTTTGCAGGACAGGAAATTCTTCATAACATATCATAATAGAGTCAATGTATTAAGCTCTATGAATATATATATATGTGTGTATGTGTGTGTGTGTGTTATATATATATATATATATATATATATATAGATAGATAGATAGATAGATAGATAGATAGATAGATAGATAGATATATAGATAGGTTTCTTTATTAGCCACACAGGGCTCAACACAGAGGGGACAAAATACAAATGTAGAGTTTTTCTTTTCGAGGGGGTCGAAAACAAAGCATAAAAAAAACAAAAGTGGGGACAACGATGAAAAAAAAAAAAAAAAAAAAAAAAAACATCGCAAAACGTTTGGGGTATTTACAAAAAATACGAAATAATACAAAAAATTCCCAATAAATGGGGAGGTTATCCGTGGAAAGAAAAACCTACGAAAAGACCACGGTAACCTCGGTCTTTAGCGTCACAGTTTGTTAAATAAAATTTCTCTGTTTACAAAATTTTAAAACGTTTTATAGAATCATGGTCAAGGTGGCTTCGTCATTTATACGTGCCATTCTTGCTACATGTATCCATCTTTTTTCGAAACATTTGCCAGACAACACTTGCCTCTCTACTCTCACCTTCCTTTTCAAGTGATACTTGAAAAAGTTGATGAGAGATTGACCAGAGAGGAAAGTATTTGTCTCTAATCCTTTCAGACGCGTCCACCAGATGCATTCTTTGGCCATAGCCACAAGTACGATAAATACAGCTCTTCCTTCCCGTTTAAAGGAAGGAGGCGTGACGATATTGACGATAGACTCGGTTGATAAACCGACTCGTCCCACACGCGACAGCAGTCGTTCGACATAAGCCCACAGCTCCGAAATGGTTGGACACTGCACGAGTGCGTGCAGAACGGTTTCATCGCTCTGACCGCATCTCGGGCAGGTCGGCCCCACATTTCGCGAGCCGTGTCTATAGAGCTTATCCCGAACGGGTAGCGCCTCTCGGTAACACTGCCAGGCCAGGGATCTCTGGAAGTTGTCCATAGGTCCCGGCCCGAAAGTCGTCCTGAACAGGCGGGTCAGGTATTCCTCGTCGACGCCCAGGTTCGCCCCGAGATCGTCGTCGTACCTGCCCTCCACTAATCCCCTATAGAATGACTTCGTTGTGATGCAGCCGCTCAAGGTCGACCCGGGACGGCAAAGTTGTTGCAGAGCAACGCGACACTCACGGTGCCATTCGCCATTCCTCGGCCTCTTTTTGATCCACGACTGCAGCTCGGTCATGGAGACGAGCTGCGGGAAAGCGCGTCGCACAAACGGCGACCACACCTGCTCACCGTCGTCTACGTAGAGCCGGAGATGTCGCAGTCTCAGCGCATGTCTGCGCATCATCAACCACGGCATGCCCAGCCCTCCTTTCAGCGGGTGTTGGCAACAAACGGATCGCCTCACCATCGGAACGCTTCCTTTCCACAAAAAGCGGAAGAGGATGCGCTCCATTTCGGTGATGGCGCGATCGGGACAAGGCACGACGGTCAGGCGGTATTCGATGACGGACGCGATGTACGCGTTCGCCACCTCCGCCCGACCTTTTAGGGACAGCTTCCTCTCGGACCATTGCCGGCAGAGAGTGGCCACCCTACTCGTTATCTCGTCCCAGTTCTTCTCCGTTTGCAGGTCCGGACCGAACCAGACTCCGAGCAACTTGACCGGACCGTCCGTCCAGCGTCCCACTACTGAGGCGCTGCCGGACGGTATGGGCTTGCTTCTCCAGGTGCCGAGCAGCAAACCCACCGACTTATCCCGGTTGATTTTCGCTCCCGTCACCGCTTCGTAGTCTTTCAGCGTCTCGCCGACAAGCTCGATGTGCTCGTGGCTAGACGCTATGACGGTGACGTCGTCCGCGTATGCCGACACGCTCGTCCCGCACCCCAGTTCTCGCGGGATGCCCCTCAGCGTCGCCAGCTTCCGCAGTAGTGGCTCGAGAGTCAATACGTACAGGAGCGGCGACAGGGGGCATCCCTGACGAACCGAACGTGCAATGTCGAAGGGTCCTGATAGACGTCCATTGACGCGAACAACCGAACGGATGCCTGTGTACAAGGCAGCCATCCAGCCGCGGAAAACGGGACCGAAGCCGGCCGCTTCGAGGACGGCCTCCAAGTATCGATGGTCTACCCTATCGAAAGCTTTCGATTGATCCAAATTGATCAGGGCCCCACCCATGCCAGGTTCCTTAACTACCCTCTCTATGATGTAGCGCATCAGATGGAGGTTGTCATGGATGCTCCGGCCCGGCACGGCGCACGTCTGCTCCGTGCCGACCAGTTTCTCGATGACAAGCGCCAACCGCTTGGCTAACACCTTGGCCAAAATTTTCATGTCTGCATTGAGCAGAGTGATGGGCCTAAAGTTATCTATGGCGTCCCCCTTGTTTGGATCTTTCTTCAGCAGCGTTACCGCTCCTCGGCTCACAAAACCGGGAATGCTCCCGTTCTGCTGCCAGTTGCAGTACACGACCGCCAAGACTTCTCCAAACAAGTCTGGCATACAGTTGTAAAGCTCGTAGGGCAGACCATCCAAACCCGGAGATTTGTCCGTCGAGCAACCCGCCATCGCGTCCCTCACCTCCTCCGCCGTGATGACCCCTTCGCAGCACTCCGCCTCTCTTGCCGAGAGTCGTGGCAAGCTGTGCAGGTAGGCACTAAAGTCCACCCTGCCTTCTCGCTCGCCACTCCTCCCGAACAGTCGGGCAAAATGCCGCTGAAACGCCTCGCACATCTTGCTCGGCTCGAGCAATTCGCGCCCCTGTTCGTCTACCAGAGACCGGATGGTGGCTCTGTTACCCCGCTGCGCCTCCGCCACCCGGGCCTCTCGTGCGGCTCCAACACCTTCATTCCTCAGAGCACGCATCCTTGCCCTGACAGCACACCCTTCGTGTTTAGCATTGAAGTGTTGGTCGAGGGCCAACCTCGCTGCTAAAACGTCGAATGCGATGCCACTTCGCAATGCCTCTTCTAACTTTATCACTAGCTCCCCCTCTTCTCTGTTCCTCTCTACAGCTAGTGCCCTGCTATACCTTATTGCTTCCGCCCTCACTGCTCTCTTGAGGGCAAACCACCATTTGTTGTTGACGATGGCTCCCGTCAAAGCCCTCTTTACTAACGTGCTAATCCGGTCTCTGAAAACCTGTCTCGACGGGAAAGACGCGTTTAGTTTCCAGTAACCGGGACCCTGCCTATGTGCCTTATCTATGTCTAGCGTACACGTCACAAGTTTGTGATCCGTGTAGCTGACTATGTGGAACTGTGGACATCCTAAACTATCTCTATCTCTTGTCCTACACACTATCCTATCTAGATACGATCTCGACGACCCAATGCGGTTGCTCCAAGTCCACGTTGGCACATTTGGGTGGTCGAGTCGGTACCTGTCAGACAACTGGAAGCGTCTGAGCAGGTCTATGAGGCCTTTGCATCCCCTTCTAGTTTTGTCACTCCCCACGTAGTCTAGATGCGTGTCCAAGGTAGCATTCCAATCCCCCACTAAAAGTAAGGGACGAGACGTTCCCAGGAATACTTCTAGACGTCGAAAGAAATCCGACCGACCTGTTAAAGGAGGCACATAAACTGCCAGCAACCGAAAAGCGCCTCCATCGCTGCCGTCCACATCTAGGGTCCGTAAATATCGTCTTTACTTGGAGATCCAGACTCTTGCGAAAAAGAACCGCCGTGCCACTACCGCCCATCCTCGGCAGACAGGGAGAAAAATAAATGTTAAACTGTCCGCCAAACATGGACTTTAGGGCCCGCGGTTCATGGAGTCTGGTCTCACTAATGGCTATGATATCCAAATTGTGTGACTTGATGTCATTTAAGAGGTACCCTTGTTTCCAAGGGGACCCTAAGCCACGCACATTCACACAACCAATCTTCACCATGATTCTATTTATACGTGTGCTTTAAAGCACAAAACAAAAGAACAGAGTGTTACTTGCCGTTAGAAAGTTTTGTTTCCTCCTTGGATTTTTCACCAAGGAGGCTATTGTACAATTTCTTGCACAAATATTTCTGGAATCCCCCTACCGAGTTGGGGTAGAGGGATTTTATTGTGTTGTGTAATGCTGGTGTTACATGAATAATTTTAATGTGTTTTGGCGGTGTTGTACGTGGGTGGTTGTTGGTTTTGATATCGTTATTTGTGATGTTTGTTTTAGAGTTGATGTAATTCATCAACTCTGTGTTTGTACTGTCTATTGCTGTTAGCATTGTTTTTTTTATATTACTATTGGTGTTAGTAGTATTTTCGGGAGATGTGAATCTCCCTGCTTTGTTTGTGTTTGCATTTTGTTTTGTTTTCTTCTTACTGCGCTTCCTCTTTCCTTTCGTAGCTATTTTCCACTCCTCCCCACTCTCTTCATCGGATGATGGGAGATCTGAGGAGTCAGAAAGAGGTAACGGCAAATTTTGTGCGTCTGTGTGTGTTTCTGTGAATGTTTGTGTTGCTGTTTTTATTGATGTTGGCTGCTTGTTATTTATGTGTGGTGTATGTGATATGGGGGAGGGAGAGGCAGTCTTGGAATTTTCTTTTTTTTCTTCTGTTTTTGCAGTTTCTGTTGTCTTTTCTGTTGTGGTTATTGCTGATATTTCTGTTGTTGTTTTTTGCGTTGCTGGTGGTGTTGGTAGTAAGGTTTTTCTGTTGGGGGTATTTGGTACTTGCTTCTGTTGTTGTTGTTGTTGTTGTTGTTGTTGTTGTTGTTGTTTTTGTTTAGCGGCCAGAGGGCAGTCCTTTTTCAGATGTGCTTCGCTGTTGCATAGGTAACAGCGAGGTCGCCTGCCCTCTACCACCACATACAGCTTGTGGTCCTCTGCCAATCTAATGTTTGGAGGAATTTTCTGTGAAGCCTCCTCCGTGATGTGGAGAAGGATTTCCAGATTTTTCCCTCCCCAGTTCTTTTCCTCTCCGACCGTAATCTCCAAAATATTTGCCTCCTCCATTTCCAGGCACACGGCCGATATCAGCCATTGGGTGTCCACCTCCGATGGCACATTTTTTATCATAACTTTGGTCACTCTCTGTCCTAGATAACTCGGTATCATTACCAAGTCATCTGTGCGGAGAGAGAGTGTCGAAAATTGTTTAGCTAAATTTTCATCCAGAAACCTTACTTGCACCGTTCCAAATTTCCTTCCCCAGGTGACATGATTCTGATAAGGCCAAATTTTTCTAAGACAAACTTCAATTTTATCTGTGCTAACATTTTCTACACGTCTGGTTTTTGTGTTTACCAGTTTATAAATGATGCACTTTTTGTTTTTCATTTCTATAATATCTTTTGGGATGTTAATTCTGACATCATCTCCTTCTTTCGTAAGAAGGGATTTTGTGTCTTTTATTTGTTTTTGTGTGAATGTCACTGTTGTTCTTTTTTCCTTTAGAGCATTTGCGAAATTTGTTTTTGTTGTGCTGGCGGACATGTTCTTCTGGATATTTTTGTTTATGTTGGTGTATGTACTGCCTGGTTCAAAGGTGGTGGTAGTGGCAGCAGAGTTTGTTGAACAGGTGATGGTGTCATTGCTGACGGCCGATAACTTTACTTCCTTGTTGTTGCTGTTGTTGTTGTTGTTGTCGTTGTTGCTGTTGTTGTTGTTGTTGTTGTTGTCGTTGGTGGTGGTGATGATGGCGTCAGCAGCAGTGGTGCTTACGTCAGAGACATTTGTGACGGTTTTCACGCATGGTTTTGTAACCTTGGTTACAGTTTTGTTTTTGTTGTTGGTGTTGGTGGTGGTGGTGGTGGTGGTGGTGGTGAGAGGGCTGTTAGTAGCTGTACTCACAGTCTTTGTGACGTTTATAGCAACTGCGTTCCTGTCACTGCATGAGCACGCGCTATTCTGTTCTTTTTTCTCTTCTGGCATCTGAAGCCTCGGGAAATGCTTGTCAAAAGAACAAGACAAGCGTTCCAAAATTATGTTTCTCGACATTTTTCAAATGTCAAGAAGGAAATTTTTGTATTTTGCTAGGGCCGAAACTGCCCCTGGGGGTCAATTCCTGCCCTTGAAAATACACACAAATGAAGCCTAGGTGCTTCGCAACAAAATTATTTAAAAATTCCAACAAAATGTGGACAGTAAAAGGTCAAATAAACGTTTACCTTCGCAGCCGATGTGACAGCACGTCCGTGAGAAGAGATAGATAGATAGATAGATAGATAGATAGATAGATAGATAGATATATATATAGATAGATAGATAGATAGATAATATTCTCTGTTTGTTTCCTCATGCGCCTTTCTGTTGAAGAGTGTAGGCTCGAGACGTAAAAGATTTTCTCACCTTCCCAAGCGTTAAACTAATACACCTGCTTGTTGTTTATATACCTGTCTTCGAATTTTGTAAATTTCAACTATAGGACTGTTCGACTGAAGTTTGCCTGAAGGTAAACGACTTCAAGCTCAAACTTTAAGCTCATTTATCTTCTTGTAGCACTCATCTTCAGATTTTTATCAATTTTCGAAACATTACTGCCATTATATATATATATATATATATATATATATAATGGCAGTAATGTTTCGATAATTGAGAAAGATCTGAAGATGAGTGCTACAAGAAGATAAATGAGCTTAAAGGATAGATAGATAGATAGATAGATAGATAGATAGATAGATAGATAGATAGATAGATAGATAGATAGATAGATGGATAGATAGATAGATAGATAGATAGATTCACTTACATTTTGCGACTATTGTGTTTGCGAACAAGCAATTGCAAACCGGACATTCTGATCTCAAGACATGATATCTGTGATAATGACAGTTTCTTTAAGCACATACAAGTTTTCCTTCAAATGATGACAAATAGCGATTGACAAGCTATTGTCTCTTAAGTTCAATTACTTCTTCAACGTTCCGCCGCTATCTTCTTTCTGCACTGGTGTTGCTACCGTTACTGTTGTTGTTATTGATGCTGTTGCAGTTGTTTGTACTGGTGTTGTTTGAGTTGTGATTAAGTAATATTTCTGCGCATGAGACGCGTGTCCAGGTGCTTAACATAGGAATGCGTTTAACATATGTATGTGTGTGAATGTCTGTGTATCTGTATGTGTGTGCTCGTGTTTGTAGACGTATGAGTCTATCTGGACTTGTGTGCACTGAACCAAATTTTTCTTGATGTAACTCAAAAAGATAATTCACGTGCTATTTGAATTCGACTCCTTTTAAACGGAATGACAAAATAACTGCTAACATGATACTACGAATATAGCTGGTAACAGAACTACTAATGAGACTGCCAATATATATATATATCGCTATTTTACCCTCGTTTTGGTCTAACGACCCTCCATGTTTGTTCTCGTTCGGTTTCCTGGTATGTCTCCACTGTCGGGTTTTGTTCCCAACTGTCCCAAATTTTATTTTGGTACTTATAGGAGCAATTGTCTTCCAAGGCTCATATTGTCGTTCAATGCTCGAAATGAAGAGTAGATGGACAGCCGACAGCTGATGAAGGGTCGTTCTTTATTTTACTTGTCCTATTTCCCATTTGTTTTGTATTTCATGTTGCTTACTGTTGGTGACGTCCGGTACCCATATACGCATACATACATGTATATATAAAAATGCATATATATATATATATATATATATATATATATATATATATATATATATATATTATTTATATTATTATTTGACTGAACACCACGCATCCATTTCCAAGTAAGTTTATCGTAATCTTTTTTCTACCCAGACTAGAAATACTTACTTTTCAAAGTCAAATTCACAACCACTCTGTTGAATAAGTTAGTCATTTCAGTTTATGTTTGAAGTGTTCACAATAAGGATGCAACAGTATCCATGAAATTTCAAATCGTATTCGTCTTGTTTCATGTCTTCGGGGAAAGTATGCGAAAGGGCATTTTAGTGACTCGATCAAGTCATGTATTTACAAAACAGTTGTTTGCACACTTCTCTTGAATGAATGTGAAGCCTGAATGTCTTATTAGAAAGATATAAAAAGGCTGGGAAAGTTCCACTGGAACAATCTTGTATTGACAAAACTATTAAGAATAACGAATTTCTTGACAGAGTCAAACTCGACGACATAGAATATGAAGTGTTATGTACCAGCTGCCATTGGCTGGCCGCGTTCAAAGAATGATAATGCATGTGTACGAAGAATTGCAAGAAACACGGCTAGAAGAGTTTCAAAGTGACGATACAAGATTCAGTTAAAACAAGCCAAAGCTTTTAATATTGATGTTTCCTCGATGGTTGTTAATTAATCAGATTTTCGGATCTGATGGTGGTGGGGGGGACGAAATGCCACATTAGATGCAACTTCTCTTAAGTAAGCGCAAAGGGAGATGTGAGACGTTGACGGAAAGTACTCAACCACTTTTGAGATCAAGAAAAGATGTATACAGACACTTCAGGAAACACGAATAGGTTCGATGAAACCAAATTCTCGACGAGAGAAGCCAATGATCATTTATTTGTTATTTACGGTTTAGGCGTGTTACTAAAGTCATGGATAACAGGAAAATCCAAAAAGAAAATTTGACCCCGACGTGATTCGAACACGCAGCCTTCTGATCTGGAGTCAGACGCGCTACCGTTGCGCCACAGGGCCACACATGCTTCAAGGCTTTCTTTTAGTCTACGTATATCCTACAGTATTATCTACAGTTACCGGTTGTTTGGTATGTCTTGTTTCAATCAGCAGTCGCTTGTGCTGTAAAGCAAACACTCATTACCTCCTACGCATTCAGAGTATAATGGATTGACCAAGACTACTTCGTAGCTCGCAATATTGACAAACAAATAAATTAGTTTAATTTTTGCAGCCAGACTAGATATATGCGGAGAAACCTGTGCATGGTTCCTCGATTGACTAGAAAGAGAAACCAAATTTTTCTCGACTCACACTCAACAGTTTGAAGGAAAGATGGTATATGCATTAGATATTGTTGTTTTTATCTGTTTATCTTTTACTTGTTTCACTCATTGAACTACGGCCATGCTAGGGCACCGCCTTGAAGTGTTTCAGTCGAACAAATTGACCCCAGTACACATTGTTTTCAAATCTGTATCGATTCTTTTTTTCTTCCAAACTGCTAGTTGCGAGGAGAAGGTAATTCAATACAAATCCTGTATTCACATAACTACTGCCCTCGCGTGGCACTTGTTACACCAGACTAAGGATCTTTTTTAAAACGGGGGCCACATTTTTCATTAACGAAACACTTTGAAACTTGGAACACTGGTAGAATGTGTCATATAAAACACCTTTTTCTCTTAGTCTTCTTTAAAAAAAAGAAATCCATAAGTTTTTCCATGTTAAAGTTGTCGTATTTCTGTAATTTCAACCAATCACTGACGTCCATTCAGCCGATATACATTAAGTGCCGACTACATAAAAAAACGATTCTGAAACAATTAACCCTAACCCTAACCCTAACCCTAACCCTAACCCTAACCGTAGGGTTAGGGTTAGGGTTAAAGCAAATTTAAAATGAAAAAAGCAAATAAAACGAAGGTATGGAGATTAAATACGCTTTACATCGCTTAATCAGCCAAAGGAGTAAATGTAAACAACTGAATACTTGTCAGTGATTGGTTGAAATTATCGAAATAAGACAATTTTTTGCAAGAAATAAATTCGAATACAAAAATATTTTTCTGTTCTATAACACAAAATAGATAAGTATACGAAGTTTGAAAGTCTTTCCGTACCAAAAACACTACGTAAAACATTAATGAAAAATGTGGCCCCCGTTTTAAAATAGATTCCAGACTAATACAAGTGTAAGGGACGCGAGAGTGGCACTGTTAAGGGTACCATGCTTTCTATAGTATTCACTGTGCAGGTTTTTCAGTAAACCAGGACATTTGCCGTGTTTTGCTGAGCCCCCAGATGGTCCGTACATCTTTGTACAGAAGTGAGCTAACATACAGGCGCCGGCGTGGCTGTGTGGTAAGAAGCTTGCTTCCCAACCACATGGTTTTGGGTTCAGTCCCACTGCGTGGCACCTTGGGCAATTATCTTCTTCTATAGCCACGGGGCGATTAAAACCTTGTGAGTGGATTTGGTAGACGGAAATTGAAAGAAGCCCGTCGTATATGTATGTGTGTGTGGCGTGTGCGTTTGTGTTTGTGCCTGCGTTTGTCCTCCACCCCACTCCCGCTTGACGAGTGGTGTTGGTCTGTTTACGAGCTTACTATCGTGAAGTTGTGAGTTCGATTCCCAGACCGGGCTGCGTTTTGTGTTCTGGAGCAAGACACTTTATTTCACCTTGCTCCAGTTCACTCAGCTGTAGAAATGAGTTGCGACATCACTGGTGCCAAGCTGTATCGGCCTTTGCCTTTCCCTTGGATAACATCGCTGGTGTGGAGAAGGGAGGCCGGTATGCATGGGCGACTGCTGGTCTCCCATAAACAACCTTGAGCGGCTTGTGCCTCGGAGGGTAACTTTCCAAGTGCAATCCCATGGTCATTCATGATCGAAGGGGTTCACCCTGAGGAGGTCAAAGTCAACAATGTGTTGAAGTAGTGAATCAAAAGGATCTAATTCTTTTAATCCAATCTCTTGTCGCCACATTAACTCGATTTTTTTAGTGGGCAGGTAACCCAATTTTTTAAAGGGGGTGAGATAACCAAAATGTACCGGTATTCGGCTCATAATCGTAAAATCATGAGTTCAATTTCCGGCGGCGTGTTGTGTCCTTGAGCAAGACACTTTATTTCACGCTGCTCCAGTCCACTCCGCTGGCATAAATGAGTAGTACCTGTATTTCAAAGGGTCAGCCTTGTCACATTTGTGTCACGCTGAATCTCCCTGAGAACTATGTTAAGGGTACGCATGTCTGTGGAATGCTCAACCACTTACACGTTAATTTCACGAGCAGGCTGTTCCGTTGATCGGATCAATTGGAACCCTCGTCGTCGTAACCGACGGAGTGCCAGATGTGAAACGCTACCATATTTCCGATTGATATAGCATAGTGCAGATACGCCATAATGTTGACTAGCATCGTTGCGGACTGCCACTTCTTTAGAGTAATCAAGGAGCGATCGATACGGCTCGACTTACGGCTATAATTCTGTAGGAGAAAGACTTGAGATATTTCTTATTGTTTGTACCTTTATCTAAATGGGTTATTTTTTGTTGTTTTTTTATTCTTTGTTTTTAATTACTCCTCAATTCCGCTCCTCTATTTCATATTGTTTTTTGTTTTGTTTTTTTTGTTTGTTTGTTTATTTCTCTTTATTTTTCTTTTCACCCCTATATTTTTCTTCATGCGTCTCTTAAATTCAATTTTGTCAATGTTCTTTCTTAGTTCTTTCTCTCTCGCACTCACTCACTTTCTCTCTCTTTCTCTCTTTTGCCTTTTCTCTCTCTCCCTCTCTTTCCCTTCTCTCTTTTCTTTTCTCTCTCTCTTTCTCTCTCGCCCCTTTTCTCTTTCTCTCTCAATCTCTCGCCATTTTAAAAAGAAAACAAGAACCACTGATGAGGAAAACTCAAAAAAATATATATATATTTGATTCGTTGT
>NC_142933.1:71722460-71727460 GCF_046866305.1 Octopus bimaculoides
AGCAGTTATATACTGTCAACTCAATGTGACAGTCCTATTAAGGGAATCATACTGATGCTATTTAGCCCTAGGAAGCTGGACTGGCTAAGCTGGGTGGAGGTGCTTGTCTCCCCCTCACAAACATAAGGACGCAGCAAATGTGTCAAGGCCGACAGGAAGCAGTCCAGCTTCCTAGGGCTAAATAGCAGCAGTATGATTCCCTTATTGGGACTGTCACATTGAGTTGACAGTATACAACTCCTTTACCATTATTATTATTATGGCGAAATCGATAGCTCGCCGGACAAAATTTTTTTCATCACAGAGCACAATCCTAGTTCCCGAGAATTGGTGCCATATTACTCAATTGGCAATTGGTGCCATCTCAGATTACATTACACCAATCAGTTCATAAAATAATCTGAAATACGTGAAATTTCAGCGAGTTTCAATATTTAAAGCAACATCCACAAGTTGTCTTAGGTTACTTCCTTGTTGCAATTCGATCCAGACTATTGACCTGGTTGCAAGCACAGTATATTGTTTGATGCGTGCAACAGCCTGGTTCACGTTAAACTTATCGCAGACAAGCTTTTTTTCACCAAGGGGTCATTTTCCTTGTCCACGAGGAATTCAAAAATGTATCACTTCCATAACTATTTCCCAACGGTGAAAGGACACTGTACCCGCTCCTTGGCGGTCAGGCCCCTCATCTAGGAAGCTACATGCTGTGACACCATCTGCAGAGCAACTTGGTGTGCTTAGCTATCAGGTACCTTTAACCTTTTGGTTTCATGGGACATATATTGTTGTTGTTGTTTTGTTTCAATTGACCGTTGACTGAACACTATTCAATTTTTTTTCTCCGTGTTTTTCTCCTTGTCTCCGTATTCTTTCTGTTGAAGAGCGTAGCTCGAAACGTCAAAGACTTTCCGTATTCCCGAGCGTCATACTAATATATACTTTTGTTATTTACACCACCTGTCCTCGTCTGTTGTTATTTTTTGTATATTCTCCCATATATATATATATATATATATATATCAGTGGCGTCTCCTGGTCATCAGCCTCACTAGGGCTCATCACAGATTTCGCATAAGACACATGCTTTCTCGAAGAATTTCACGTTTTTCCGCTTATTTCTAGCCCCAAATAGCTTTTTTTTTTAATATCTAACACTATGTCTTTCTCCATTTCTAAGTTAAGGGTTAAAATAAAGCAACCCTGCAAAACACAACTCATCTTTAAACTCAGACGCACAGAAAATAACGACAGCAGAATGCAAAACCAACACCAGCGATCTGACTGTCTCTTGTACTTTTGACAAGAGATGTCAGTTAGTCCTTTACACCTTACCAGGCTTGTTCGTATTAGCCCGAGTTGCTGGATAAATTTTCGTTCCTTTAAGAATATTGTAGAACGAAATCTTTTCATAGATTGGAATTTAGATCCTAATCTCTATAGAAATTTATTGTTTCAAAAAAACATTGAATTTGAATTACTTTTAATTTTTACGATTATAGATAACAACTCGGGCTGTAACTTCTGAGCCCGAGTCAAGCGTGTGAACGATGTCGCGACAACGTCTGCTACGATTGATATCTTTTGACACAGAGCATCGCTAAGACGACCACCAGACGCTGAACGAAAAGGAATAAACTGCGACCAGGCTCATTAAAAGGAGCCTGAGTTATTGGCTGAAATTACATACTTGAAGTCAGTGTTGGTAGAAATTAAATCACCTTGCAAATACACACGTTTACTTTACTAAATTTATACACGGGCTAAGCCCGAACAGCCCGAGTGCCGGAGTCGCCACTAATATATATATGTATATGTATATATATATATATATATATATATATATATATATATATATATATATATATATATATATATATATATATATATATATATATATATATATATATATATATATACTGTTGAACTGTCTAACCACTCACTTTGCTTTCTTGTTTTTATTTTTGACTTTGTTCTTATGACGTTTTGTCTTTTTTTTTTGCTTTGCTTTTTTATTGTGTCTGTGACACCTTATGTTCCTTATACCACTCACCATATGCTTCCCTGCTTTCATTGTGGATTCTCTTCTCACAAATATCCATAAAAAAGCTATCTACAGGAGTTGGATAAAATAATGGAAACGCCTTAAATTTTCAAACAAATTTATTTTAACATGGGGTAGCATCGCCTTTGGCTGTAATTACAGCTTCAATTCTACGAGGTATGGATTCGCACAAAGTTTCAATTGTTTCCAAAGGAATTTTTGTCTGTTCTTCAGCTAAACACTCCCCAGTTCTTCTAGTGATGATGGTGGGGGATATCGGCCCCTTACTTGTTTTTCTAAAGTGCAGGACTGTGGTCGCCAGATAAGATATTTAACTTCACTAGAATGTTCCTCGAACCATTCAGTAACAACTTCAGCTGTGTGAATTGGCGTATTATCATCCTGAAAGATTGCGTTTCCCTCTGAAAACAGTTCCGCAACACTAGGATGAATTTGATCAGATAAAATGCTTAAATAGTCTTGGCTATTAATTCTGCCATGAAGGGAAACAGATTTCCAAGATACAGATCCACCTCCGTGTTTAACAGACGGAAGAAGGCAGTTTGGGTCAAATGCTTCTTCTGGCTGTCTCCACACATATAGTCGGCCGGTGGTCGGAAATAATGTAAAGGATGACTCGTCCGAGAAAATAACATTCTACCACTGCTCTAGGGACCAATCCTGTAGGTTTTTACTCCACTCAAAACGCTTTACAACGGTTGTTTTTGAAAGTAGTAATTTTCTGATTGCAGCCCTCCCGTGAAATCTGGCTTGTGCAGCACCCGGCGAACAGTTATTGTGGAAACTGCGTGGTTGAGGTGGTCATTAAGCTCTGCAGTAATTTTGGGAGCAGTACTTTTGTTATCCTTTCTAACAATTCACGTAAGATTCCGATGGTCCCTGTCAGAAAGTGTTGGTTTTCTTCCGGCGTTTTGTTTCGACGAGGAGGTTTTTCCTTCATTCTCAAAGGCTGTCATTACTTTTGAGACAGTACTTCTTGATACACCAAACGTTTCGGCTGTTTACGTTACGCTAGCGCTTGTCACACGAGCACCAACAATTTGACCTCTTTGAATGTTCGATAGATCTGTCATTTTAATGAATTCTAATCACCTTTTTCTGATAATATCTGAATTATTACCTTTTAATTACCTTTTTCTGGTGATATCTGAAAAGAAACAGCAACTTTAGCAAAACATATTAAGGAATACTAATAATAAATCAAAAGACATAAAAATAAAGAAGCTTTGATGGTTTTATAGATATTTCCAAATTATGATTGTATGATGCTAGGTGTTTCCACTATTTTGTTCAACCCTTGTATTCTTTTCTATTTTTTTTCCTTCTTTCTTTGTGATACCACGTCTATCAAGAATTTAAGCGTTAAGTATTCACAACAGGTATCTGCGAACTCTTGCTTTTTATGTTGTTTCGTAACCGAAATACTGAAAGCCAGCAGTCCTACGAGAGTATCATCATCTTATACTGCACCCAGAACTAAATTAAACACGAGATTACATTAAAATTCAGAGTATATTAAAAATTGGATTATATTAAACCCAGTAGAATTGTATATTAAAAATAGCATTATATTAAACCAGGATTTTATTAATCTTAGGAATTTATTAATCCTAGTAGTATAATAAAACCATGTGAATATTAAACTCATGGAGTATCATAAACTCAAGAGTATATTAAATACACGAGTACAATAAAACCCATGAGAATATTAAGCTCTGAAATATAATAAACGTAATATTAAATCTATGAATTAAATCTTTATATTAAATCTAAGCATAAATTAAATTGCGGAATATATTAAACACAAACGTTTATTAAAATAGGTGCAAACATGGTTTTGTTGTTTAAGCTACTCGATTTGCAACCAAGTAAGTTTGATTCAATACCACTGCGTTGTACTTCGAGCAAATGTCTTCTAACGTGGAATCGATTTTATCAAGGTCTTGAGAGTAAAATGTGGTAGATGGAAACTGTGGGAATATTAATGGGAGGGACATTTTCTGTTCTTGGGTACTAGACTTAATTTATCTCTTGGTTTAATGCTACAATCTAATTCCTGAGGTATGAGATGTGAATTTTATAGCAGGATTGCAAACAGAAATTCATGGAGAAATACAATACAATGAATCATGCAAATGTTTCGTAATAACAGGAAACAAAAAGTAGGATGCATTACGCAGGATGACGAAGGAGAAGCGTTGAAAAAGTCACTTCACAACATAGGGGGGGGGTCTTTCATTTCTGCAAAGGGCAGCTTCTATCCCGATCAGACTGACTGAGGAGGTAGTTCGAATACTGAGGATGCCAGATGTTTTCCCTCGTTATAGGTTCGGAAAGCAACCAATCGGAGAGCAGCTAAGACATTGTCAGCTTTCTGCTCTCCGCCTTCCAGGCAAAAAAGACTGGGTCTAACATTACAAGGATTTAGGTCAGGTCTCCGATCCTAAAATAACTTCCAGCCTTCCTTCTGCTAATCCCAGACACCCTGAAATGAGCTATTGGCATTTATCCTTATTTCTCTGACTTGGACATTCTAAAAAGAAACATGAGTTTAACCGAGGAGTATATTAAATAAACTGCAGGAGTATATTAAACGTGGGAGTATCTTACGAATGCTACGTAACCAGTTGTTTGATAGGAATATCATTATATTTATACAACACAGAGACAAAGAACACTTACTTGCATTACAACATCAAACTTCAAAGCAGAACGGTGGAAACTGTTTCCTATTTCATATTATAAAACAATGCGAGAGTGTGTAGATGGGAAAATAGTAAGAAACATCGAGAGAGAGAAAGAGAGATAGTAGGGAGAATCAAAGGAGATCGAGCGGAAAGAGTGAATGATGAGAGATTAGAGATACATATGAGAGAGATACAGGCGCAGACAAAAGAGCAACTAATGCAAGAACGTTGCCATTTCAGGAGAGAAC
>NC_142933.1:71732460-71734960 GCF_046866305.1 Octopus bimaculoides
GCGTAGGAGTGGCTGTGTGGTACGTAGCTTGCTTACCAACCACATAGTTCCGGGTTCAGTCCCACTGCGTGGCACCTTGGGCAAGTGTCTTCTACTATAGCCTCGGACCGACCAAAGCCTTGTGAGTGGATTTAGTAGACGGAAACTGAAAGAAGCCTGTCGTATATATGTATATATATATGTGTGTGTGTGTGTGTGTGTGTGTGTGTGTGTTTTGTCTCCCCAACATCGCTTGACAACCGATGCTGGTGTGTTTATGTCCCCGTAACTTAGCGGTTCGGCAAAAGTGACCGATAGCATAAGTACTAGGCTTACAAAGAATAAGTCCTGGGGGTCGATTTGCTCGACTAAAGGCGGTGCTCCAGCATGGCCACAGTCAAATGACTGAAGCAAGTAAAAGAGTAAAAGAGTATATATATACTCTTTACTCTCTCTCTCTCTCTCTCTCTCTCTCTCTCTCTCTCTGTATATATATATATATATATATATATATATATATATAAAACACTCCCACATAGTCTCCATCTACGAAATTCACTCACAAAACATTGGTCGGTCTGGGGATAAAGAAGAAGACACGTGCCCAAAGTACTGCGAAGCGAGGCTAACTCGAAATCAAGTGGTTGCAAGCGAGCTTTTTAACCACACAGCCACCACCTGCATCTATATAACATTCCGCAGTATTGAATATCATAACAGTGTGATATGCAACGTTTATTGTATGGCTTTAGTATGGCATCGCATAACATTCAATTACGTAGAATGATATCGCAATTAGATCGCATGTCATTGCATGGTTGTGTTATGATATCGCGTAGTATTACATGATGGTAAGTGATTCTGAGGCATCTGCGAGTGAATACAAGAATGCAAACACGAAGATGTAGAAAATCAAATACACAAACCAAGAGACCAAAACAAAGAAGAGAATCTGCGAACCAAGTAATTGTGTTTTCAGTTGAACAGTTATTGAGGATGAAACACTTTGATTGTGAGAAATGGACGTTTTATGGTCTCCTTTTCCTTATGCTCTTTTTTGTTTTCATCTTTCTCTCATGCCCTCTCTTTCTCTCTCGCTCAAACTCCCCCCTCTCTCTCTCTCTCTCTCTCTCTCTCTCTCTCTCTCTCTCTCAAGCTCTCTTTCTCTCACTCTGTCTCTCTCACCCTCTCTCTCCCGCACACATTCTCTTTCTTTCTCTTCATATTCGTTCAGTATCTTTCTTCCTGTTCTCTTTGTTCTGTGTGTATATATATATATATATATATATATATATATATATATATATTTATATATATATATATATATATATATATATATATATATATATATATATAGATAGATAGATAGATAGATATACTTACAAACATGCATATATATATATATATGTATATATATATAAATATATATATATATATATATATATATATATATATATATATATATATATATGGATATATATATATATATGGATATATAAGTATATAGCAGGTGTGCGTATATACATATACAAGTATATAGCAGATGTGTGTATATATCTATCTATCTAGATAGATAGATAGATAGATACATACATACATACATACATACATACATACATACACATATATATATACATATATACACACACCTGCTATATACTTATATATGTATATACGCACACCTGCTATATACTTATATATGCATATATATATATATATATATATATATATATATATATATATATATATATATATTTGCATGTTTGTAAGTATATCTATCTATCTATACATATCTATCTATATATATATAAGTATATCTATCTATATATATATACATATATATGTATGTATATATATATATACATATACATATATATGTTATATAAGTGTGTGTGTGTGCGTGCATGAATGTATGTATGTATGCATGTATGCATGCATGCATGTATAATGGATTCTCCAGTCGATCTACACATATGAGAGTCCAACAGCCTAACTGTTACTCTATCCATAGAAATGACTTGTTTTCAGTAATAAAGGCTTGTGTAACACCAACCACACTCTGTAGATCTTTAAAAATAATTTTTGTTCACGTTGTTAGATTACACAATTACTGGACTAACAAATCGTAGATATGTTGGCACGATTATCACCCATGCGAAAGTCGAGGAGAATTAAGATAATTTTCTATATTTAAACCATATTGTCTCCATATGTAGGAAAGAATTTCCAAATTCCAATCAGCATTAAGATGTCTCACCATCAAACTAGTTTTGAAAATCATTAAATTACGAAACCGGTTAAGTTAATACGAATACTTCGTTTTTCTATTTAGTTTGCAAAATAATGAACCAGGGCGTGAGTTTATTATTATTGGTGTAATGACCTTCCCAAAACACAACAAGATTAATGTAAATAAACACTGAGCAACCCAGCTAAGTACACCAATAACACTGGTCAACAAAAAATTTGTTTATATCAGAGATGATTTTCAGTAGAGTAAAATGATTTTTAGGAGCTGATT
>NC_142933.1:71742460-71747460 GCF_046866305.1 Octopus bimaculoides
TAATATTGTGATTCCTTGTTTTAGCTTTGACCTTAAACTATTTATGCCTAAAAGAAAAAGAAAAAAACTGCTCATGATAGTTTATTTTTATTGTTTCAGTTTTGATGTGCAATATTTTATGTTGGTTTTTATTTACTCCTGTGTCGATACTTCTCAAATGAGTCTTATCTTTATTGACCTTAGATCAAACGAAATCCATACCAACATACGCCAGGTTACAATTTAGTAGTGCGATATAGTCTTTGTTATTTTGGCTGCAGAAACCAAATTTGTTTATTAGTTTTGACGTGCACAATGATATTATTGACTTTAAACATCTAAACAATAGAACATTGCATACGCAAAATCGTTGGGAGCCCCCAAAATTTATTGGCTTAGGGGGCCTCACTAGGTCTAAATTTGGCCCTGAACAGAGGCTGTTATAGTATTGCATAGTATTGTATTAATATACAATACTACTGTTGTAGTAGAAAAGGTAGATGGAGACAAGAGACAACATACCGGAGAGCCAGTGGGTGCAACGTGTCAGTTAGTGATTTAATGTCAGTTAGTTAAGTGATTCTTTTCTTGATGTGACCAAAAGATATCTGTGTCCGTAGCAGCACCACTACCCCAGATATAGGAGCAATACTTTATTGGGAACGGGGACCTCACTTGAGCTTTCTTTGTAAGTCAGAAATTTTAAGGGACTGAAATATTTTCTGGCCCTAAAGAGTAAGACCGGTCTTTGAAATGCAGTCGTAGCTCTGCTAAGGAAGCGCTTCGCCAGGAGAGATTTTCGATGCTTATGAAGCATAGCGTTTGAAACGACCACGAGAACTCGTGTTTAGGGTGAGATCAATGGTTGTTTTTTTCTTTTTTCTTGATATTACTAGGTGCTTGAGACTTTTCGGTTTCCTTCCTTTTCTTTTTCTGTTAAAGAATATATGATTGTCATAGCTCCAGTGGAGGATGCTCTCGAGGTGTCTAATCATAGAATCAGTGCAAGTTTCGTGTGTTGTATTTAGATTGTATATGGATGATGCGCAGCCGGGGAAGATTAGAAAGAAATGAAGAATAGGAATCGTATTATCTGGATAAGAGAGGACGTTGTTAGAAATGACAGCAAGTAGGTCATTGATGTGTAGCATGAAATATGGTGGAGGCAAAACAACCCTAGGACACTGTAATTGATTAAGAGTTAGCATATCACAGAACTAATCCTAGAATACAATACAATACAGTGAAATGTGGTACAATACCACTCAATACAATACAGTACGATGACACAGTACAATAGAAAGTAGTATAATAGAATATAAGACAATCAAAGCTGTACTGCACATTGCAATACAAAGAAAAAGAGTACAATCCCTCTACAATATAATTCAAAATAGTACTGTGCTGTGTAGCACGAGTCAATACAGTACTACAGTAGAGTACGATACAAAATAATACAGTATAATATAGGATAATAAAATAGAGTATAGTACAGTGCATTATTTTATAGTACACTACACTATCATATAATAAAGTACAGTGCAATAAACTACAGTAGAGTAGATTTCATTATAATACATTATAGTAAAAATCAAAACCATACAAGATAAACAGTACAGGATAAAATTTTACAAGGTAATACCACATAAGGTATTACAACATATTCAATAGAAGAGACGAAACATAATGCAATGGAATACAGTGTAAAACAATACTGTATAATACTGAACAGTACAGCAGATTACAATGAAGCATTACAAGACTGTACCATACATACATATAAGATTGTACAATACATATAAGACTACAATAGACTTTAGTACAATGAAGTACATTACAGTACTTCGTTATTAGCGAAGGAGACAGTATTAGTTCAAAATAGCATTGCGTTTATCACACTTAGTGCAAATATACTGTTGGAAGCTCGGAAGCTGCACTATTTGTCTCGAGACAACATCTATAAATATATAATGTTAAAAAAGAAACACAGGAATATACTTCCTCGAGGTAGATCAATTAATGTATTTTCCAGGCTTTCAACAGTATATATGCGTTAAGTATGACATACGGAATGTTCTTTTGAACTAATCCTGCTCCGTTGCTAATATCAAACTTTTATGCAACCTGCCGGCTAATTGTGACATTAGTGATTTGTTAATCACTGTTTTTCTATATTAGTAGTGACGAAATTTGTCTTGGCATGCGGTTGCCCTGGGTGCTTGCTCCTGATGATGCTCAAAGATGTAGAAATACATATTTAGCATTTCCACCTCCGCTGCTGGACAGTTTGCCACTGATATTCCTCTATGCGTTTTAATGTTATATGTTCTATAGATGCTTTCTCGAGATGAATATCGCAGATGGGAGGCTTTCTACTGTATATTCACGTTAAGTAAGGCACATACATACTATGATATTATAGAATAGAGTACAAGACAGTACGGTGCAAAACAATGCAACAAAATAAAATACATTTCTGTACAATATAGTACAGTGCGTTATGATACAACACAATACTATACAAAGCAATACCATAAAGGTCACTACAATTCCACATAGTAGGGTAGAATGCAATGCTATTTCTAGCAGGCCGAGCTATGCAACCAGCTTTATATTAGTGCTATTCATAACAAGGTTGTAAGGTTTTGTGCAGTTGTAATTTTGTACAATATTATTTAACACTGTAAAGGCGACGAGCGGGTAGAATTGTTAGAGAGTTAGAAAAACAATGTCTCCGAGTTAATTCTTCCGACTCTATGTTCTGATTTCAGTTCCTGCGCTTTTCTTCCTTCTGGGGTTGATAAAATAAATAAATACCAGTTAGATATTTGGTTCAAAATTATCAACTAACACACCCAATTCTTCTCAGAAACTGCTGGCCTTGTTCTCAACTCAAAAACCATTATTAAGTATATTTGTCATAAAGTTGTTGTTAGTTTTATCGTCGTTGTTGGTGTTGTTGTTGCTGTTGTTTTAGTTCCAAGTCTCACCAGTAGTGAAGGTCAGCCAAGGTCGTGGGCACGGCCCCGTTTTTTTTTGTTTTTTTTTTTTTCTGAATATTTTGCATCAACCAGGGCCGAAATTCAGCCAGCAGAGCTTTCTGTATCGCACTCTTAACGAAAAATTACATTTTTTCTCACTAGTGTATCCCATCTGATGTTGAGCCATGCCTCATGTGACCGACTTCTCAGGAAAAGAAAGAATAAGGGTTGCCTATGCGTTCTTTATAGCAATGATTCAACGATGCAAACTTTGCGGGTCTCCTTAATTGCGTAAACTTATAACCAACGGCCGTTCTAATCTTGAACATTGTGTCTCTTGATTACATGGTTCAGACATCATATATACATCGGACTACATTACCCAAAGTGTCTGCTCTGCTTAATCTGAAATATAAAGGTATTTGCTTGAGATTTGGACATTTGCTGATCTTTTCAGGCTGGTGAGATTGATGTGGTTAGTGTTTGGTTCGAACATTTATATATTTTATTTCATATCTTTCGCATTACACTGGACTGTGGCCATGCTAGGCCACCACGTTAAAAGGTATAGTCGAACACATCGACAGCGTACGTATTTTTAAGTCTGAGGCTTATTCTAGTGATGTCATTTGCCGAACCGTCATGCTACGGGACCGTAAACAAGTCAACAACATGAAGACACTCACACACACACACACACACAGAGAAACACAGGCACACGCACACACGCCGAACACACACGCACACACACGCGCGCAAACGCACACGCACGCACGCCGCACACTCGCACACACATACGCACACGCACGCTGCACACTCGCACACATACACGCACATACACATACATATATATATGACGGGTCTTTACACAGTTTCCGCCAACCAATTTCACCCCAAAACTATTGGTTGGCCACGAGCTATCGTAGTTTATTCGAGATGCCACGCAGTGAGACTGAACCCAAAACCACGTGGTTGCAAAGCAAGCAGCTTAAATACACAGCCATCCCAGCGCATATAGCTCAATATCTTCAATAAAAGTGTTGGTGGGAGAGCCCAGCGAGATGTAAGGGATAATTTTCAAAGTGGGAGAACGAAACAAGTGTTTTGTGCAATTTGAGAAGTTTGACACAATGAGAATGAGGAAAGGAAGGGATACCAGAGAGATTTAAACAGAGAGACTTTGTGAGCAGAGATCTTGATATCTAAAATAATAAACGCGAAACTCTGTCTGTCCTGGATCCCTGTATCGTAGTCTACATTTGCTCTGCATAGACATATTATACTTTTTGGAATCAAGATGAACCCGGGATTGAAAAATCTGCCCTTCATCAGGTTCTTGAACATCCAGCATTGGGATATGATCAAAAAGCATTTGGGTTGCTATTTCTAGCAGCTAAAGCTTGGCTGCTTCACGCCATCTTGCTTGGCGTTTTCAGACGACGTCAAGATCACGGGGAGATAAATGACAATTGCTTCGTTAATTTTACGTCAAGATAAGAACTTTGGGATAAATTGGCCAACAGTTGGAATTCAACTTGGTATTGGAATAATAGAATGATTACTTTACAGAATTAATTCTCATCCGTCCTTAACCTCTGATCAATCACCACCGAGGTACAAAGTAATTATAGATGTATTATAATCATGCTATTTAGATCTCTTCAGTTTAGGGTCGCTAGCCCAATTAGCCCTCCGTGGGAGCTAGCTTAAAAGTTCGCACGGAGTGCGGCTTTTAAGCAAGTTATCAATAAAATCGAAAGGAGTATATCACTGTATCATTCCAAGATGCTTCGTAGTGCGATCGAAACCAGCATCTCATGGCTGCGAATGTAACTTCTAAACTATTTGGTGGCCATACTGTATCTACGATATATTGTTGTTGTTGGCACTCCGTCGCTTACGACGTCGAGGGATCAACGGAACAGCCTGCTCGTGAAATTAACGTGCAAGTGGCTGAGCACTCCACAGACACGTGTACCCTGAAAGTAGTTCTCGGGATATTCAGCGTGACACAGTGTGACAAGGCTGACCCTTTGAAAT
>NC_142933.1:71749960-71809342 GCF_046866305.1 Octopus bimaculoides
ATGACCGTAAAAGATTGGTTTGATCGCCTCAATGAACTCAGAAATTGCTGGTATTAATTACATTGACCTAAAAATAGCGAAAAACTACTATAATTTCGACAAAATTTATTTTAAATCAAAACGTGACCGAATTAATTACAATCAAAACGGCTGAAAAACGAACACAAATTCCTCGAAATAGGAAAAAATATATAACTACTTTATTGTGTCTGGGGAGAGTCATTCTCTTTTAGTGCCTTATTAATTTAACACATTCACCGATCTGGTTTCCATTTATTTCTTTATTTATTTATTTATTTATTCATTCATTTTTAAATATAATTTTCGTTGCGTCTTGCAAACTTTTCAACGTCTTTTGGAAACCGGACCGGTGAGTGTGTTGAATTAATAAGGCACTAAGAGAGAACGATTCTTCCCAGAGACAATAAAATATGCTTCAACATGAAGAATCTTGCAAACCAAATGCAAAAACAAAATATATACATACAAAACGGAATTTATAAATATATCTACACAGACAAGCACACACACGTTCCTTTTAAAGGGAAGTAACTTTTAAGTACTTTTATTTGAATTACTTCCCTTTAGCTATTCGGCCATAAAATATTGGTTTTAAATTTTGATAGGAGACCAACAATTTGTGGAGAAGAATAAGTTGATTACATCGACACTAGTATTTCACTGGTATTTATTTTATCGATCCTGGAAGGATGAAAAGCAAAGTGGACCAAGGTAGGATTTGAACTCAGAATGTAAAGACGTACGAAATACCGCTATGCATTTTGTCCGGCGTGCTAACTATTCTGCCAGCTCGCTACCTTCTTCGACAATAAAACATTGCGATTTGATAGGTGATCCGTTCGTATTTGAGTAAATGTGTAGGGAATTGTTTAATTTCTATTTGCATCTCTTGAGTGTTTAATTGACAATACTCTTAAGCATGTATGATCTCTCGATGTCAACAGCCCATTAAAAATTTGTGCAAAGTTAAATCTAGAAACTCTTAAATGACTTGTAGAAACAGTAGCGGCGGCGAAGGCAGCGACGGCGGAGGCGGCGGAGGCGGCAGAGGAGGAGGGGGGAGGAGGAGGAGGAGGAGGACGACGACGACGACGACGACGACGAGGCGGCTGCGGCTGCGGCAGATAGACCTTCTAACCAAGACAACCTTGTATTTCCATAAAAAGACTTAAGATTAAGTATTTCTGCATAGTTAGATATTGACAAGAACAAAATACGAACGCTATGTAATATTTTGAACACCGGAAAGATGAATATAGTCGGCAGGTCAACTCGATCTTTTGGATACAGCTTTCTCAATGTGTAAGATTTCTCCTATTTGTCACCTCACCACATTTTCTATTCACATGTTGATCTGGGTGAATGAAAATACAAAACAGATATATCCTGACCTTTAACCAGCTTCCGTCAGGCATGGATTCGCTCATGGAGCTGATACAGAGCAAAGATACTGAATGTTTCCATAACTTACGCATGCTGTTCAAAATAAATTTCTGGTGTAATTAATGATTTCAAATTTTGGCACAAAGTTAGTAATTTTGGAGTAGAGGATCGACCTCGGTGTTCAACAGGCACTTATTTTATTGAGCCCGAAAGCAACTAAAGGTAAAGCCGACCCCTATGGAGCTTAAACTCAGAACGTAAAGACGGACGAAATGTCGCTAAGCATTTTGCTCTGCATGCTAACGATTCTACCAGCTCGCCAACTTAAATTTCTGGTCTAACTAATACTATAAAAGTAATATCTTCCATGCGACCAAATGCTACCTTTCTAGTTTCTGCTCAAGTGTTGTGTGCTTCAGTACACTCAATTCACAGTGTTGACTTCGAAGTCAACATAACAATCCAAAAACAGTATAGAATAAATATATAGCGTAGTCTACAATATAATACTACAGAGACTAAACTTCTCTTTCCGCGCAGACGAAAGATTTGTTGGCACTCCGTCGCTTACGACGTCGAGGGTTCCAGTTGATCCGATCAACGGAACAGCCTGCTCGTGAAATTAACGTACAAGTGGCTGAGCACTCCACAGACACGTGTACCCTTAACGTAGTTCTCGGGGATATTCAGCGTGACAAGGTTGACCCTTTGAATTACAGGTACAACAGAAACAGGAAGTAAAATTGAGAGAAAGTTGTGGTGATAGAGTACAGCAGGGTTCGCCACCATCCCCTGCCGGAGCCTCGTGGAGCTTTAGGTGCTTTCCCTCAATAAACACTCACAACGCCCGGTCTGGGAATCGAAACCACGATCCTATGACCACGAGTCCACTGCCCTAACCACTAGGCCATTGCGCCTCCACTCCATAAAATATTGCCCATGATATAAAGCTAGTAATCTTAGATTTACTTTCCTGTTTTCCTTGATCGAAAAGAGGCACGAGATTCGGTGATATAAAGGAAAGAAAGAGCGGTTGCAAGGTGTTATGCTTTTTTTGGAAACTGCAGTAAAAGAAATTAGGTTTACAAATACAAAATGACTCGCAAACACAAGCTTTTAAAATTGATTTCTTAATTAACCAAAATTAATTGTATTCCTAAAAAAGCAAAAAAAAGCGGGTAATTGTAACCTTGAAATATTTACGAAGATCTCTTACGAATGTAAAATTATTTAAAGTATTGCGATCTTAAGATCTTTTTTCAGAGACATAAGGTACACAAGTGAAGCGAAATAGAATACCAGAATGAGTTATCAGTTAATGAAATCTTAAAATTTTCGTGGAGATTTAAATTTGAATCTGTTATTCACGTGAAGTTACTATGAGTAGCAATCAGCATCGGGGCATTTGTTGTGAATTCGGGGTATTTAGCTGTTGGTGAGAAATGTAGATATAGTACAACACTATTTTCTTTATATATGTAGTTTGTATCTAATAACTAATTGAAACACTGGCTGATGTCAGTGTGCGAAAGATTAAGGTGAAATTAATGATGTTATCATCTGCATTAGAGCTTGTGTGCTTAGAAATGACAGTGGGAATGTTATTAATGTACGGAGAGAAGACTGTAGTATATGTAACTGAACTACAAGACATATCAGTGTTGTTATAGAATGTGGGACGAGTTGTTCTAGTTACGATCTCATAGCAAACTTCAAGAATTGTGATGAGCATAAATGCGTCTAAATTCACTAAAGTATTGTCTTGTTAGATACGATCAAAATCTTTACTGTCAATTGCAACGCAACAGCATTAATTTCGCCAATAATCTCAAAGGCGAGACACCACTTGGCGTATGATATCAGATTTGTTCTTAATCTGATCCTACAGAAACTGTACTAAATGCCATTGAGGAGTGAAAGAGATTCAAAGTGGTGAAGAGAATGGGTGCTTTCAGATATCAGTGAGAACAATACATAGCAATAAGAGGACTAGATACAATGGCACGTTTCTCTGTAAGAGAAATAGATTGAAGTGTTTTCTTGGAAAAGAAAATGTCTTATAAGAGCTCTAATTGAAGATGGTGGAAGCAATAATGTAGTCTACTTAGTTTGGAGTGAGTGAAGAAGCCATTGCACTTCTGACTCTATGGTGAGATTAGTGTAGAGTAGGGGAAATAAAAATAGGTTTGTTAAGTTTGTGAAGGTGCGTGGCTCAGTGGTTAGAGTGTCGGGTTCACAATCTTGAAGTAGTGAACTCGATTACCGGGCCGGGCCGGGCTGAGTGTTGCGCTCTTGAACAAGACACTTTATTTCACATTGCTCCAGTTCACTCAGCTGTAGAAATGAGTGGCGACATCACTGGTGCCAAGCTGTATCGGTCCTTGCTTTTCCTTTGGATAACATCGGTATCGTGAATAGGGGAAGGCTAGTATGCATGGGTGATTGCTGGTCTTCCATAAACAACTTTGCCCGGACTTGTGCCTCGGAGGGGAACCTTTTAGGCTCAATCCCATGGTCATTCATGACTAAAGGGGGTCCTTTTCTCTCTATTTTTCCCTCTTTTGTTAAGCTTGTAGTATGTAGTATACGTTTCATTAGTGTCTCTTTAGCTTAAACTAAAGAAACACTAATGGTGAGATCGGAATAGATGACGTATCCGTCTGGTCTTAGGTACTATATTCAGTTGCCATGGTATTCTACCACCTACGATAACGACTATACGATTTCGTAACGTTTTTCTTATTGTTTTTGCTTTCCTTCTCGTACTAATTGCCTTAACAGACAGTAAGGGTTCTCTCCCTTAGATAAGAACTAATATAGTGTTATTTCCCTTGGATTTCTTTTTAAGCCGTAGGAAGCGGTAATTATGATTTTGCTTTATAAAGTGTTTTGACTTGACGTGATCAGACTTGTGAGTATTCAGCCTTAGAAAACTCTAATCAGTACTCGTTTGGGTGGACTGTCAAAGTAGCTGTTCCACAGAAGTCGGAACTTCTCCGTTTTTGTTGGGTCTTTTTCGGGAGTTTTCTAAATAATTTAATATCATACATTTCAAAACAATGAGTAGGGTGAGTCAATAAAATAAATAAATAAACAAATAAATGAGTAAATAAATAATCTATGTCTTTCAAACTTCTGTCATCCACCTCTCACACCTCCCATTGTGCCTTCGAAACAACAGCCACCACTAAAATATTTTTTCTTGACTGTAATTTTTCGTCATTTTATTGTATTTCACATTCTGAAACACTTGTAATTCGGGATTTTTTAAAATTATTATTGTTAGCATTACCATGTAAACACATTTCGGTGTATTAAACAGTACTAAAATTTACAAGTGATTCATTAATTTAGAAGGAAATAAACTCAATTTAGGCTGACATCGCAGTGATTTCAGTATTTTATAAGACTCATTACAACTGTAAAACCGCAAATGAATGAATACCGAGAGCCAAATGATTAGAGGCGGCTTCACCTGCAAGCATATTTCATCCAAATTCTCCAAATTCACAGGCAAATATTTCTGAGACCGATAGAATAAGTACTTGGCATAGAAAGACAAAGTCCTGCAGTCAATTTGTTCGACTAAAATCCCTTAAGGTGGTGCTCCCACATGGCCGCAATCAAATGATTATTTATTCAACGGCGGAGCATCAGCATGGCTGCAGCTCTGAGCTGTAACTACAGCAAAAAAAAAAAAAATAGATGATTCAAGTGTATACAATTATCCAACATTTATATATACTCTTTATTTTGTTTCACCTATACAGAGGCACTCATTCTGGCAAACGACCATAAAAACAAATGTACGCCCGCAGAGGGACTTGAACCCGCGACCCTCAGATTAAAAGTCTGATGCTCTACCGACTGAGCTATGCGGGCGGACTGATAACCGGGTACACATATACATATATATAGATGATGACGATGACGACGACCATAGCGATGCAAGATAGGTGGATATTAGTATTTTTGTTTTAGTTTTGCATCATAAAACCTAATATTTTATTAAAAAAATTAGAGCTCTACAAAATAGCCACCAAACTCCCTCAGGGCACTTTGGAATAATGTTGTATACTGGTAGCGGCAACTAAGACAGGATAATTTACTACAGTTAGACTTACAATTGATCAAAGATTTGTTCAATCAATGCTGATTGATAAACAACGAGTACTGGTGTCTTTATGATCTTTGCAATTACGTGATAATCGGCATTATTTTAAGAGATTAGAAATATAAAACTTGATCCGAATATCTTTTTACAGAGTTTATATGTATGTGAATTATTATAAAATTAATTAAAATAATTAAGAAAACAATAATCATGGAAACTACAACATACAAATCAGATTTTATTTCAGGTCATGTTTTCTGTTCCGTATATGTATATTTCAGTTTACACCGGAAACAGAATTTCGGTGTCAGCTGAAGTAGCGCAAACTATTTCTCCGATGATTCTATTTTTTGGACGAGAATTACATGGTTATTTATATTTGACCCAAAACCACAAACATCATTTACAAGGAAGAGTGTAGTTGATTACATCTAACCTATTCCTTGGCTAGTACTTTATTATCGACTCCGGAAAGATGAGAGACAAAGTTTGCCTCGGCACTATTTGAACTCAGAACATAGAGGGTTGTAACTAAATACTGCTGGAATTTTGACCGATGCATTATCGATTCCGCTAATCTGCTCCTTTAAAAACTAAAGGACCTTCCATAGGGAGTGTGAAGTTGTTACAAAAAATGATGATATTAGTTGGTTTGGGAAATCAGAACGATGTCAAGTGAATTTGGTATGTTGTTTCAGTGATATGAATGTGAGGATATTAAGTAGTGCATGCTGTGAGAGTCACGAGAATTTCATTCATTGAATTCACTAGGAATAACTTGCGTTATGATTTGGAAAATTGGGTGTTTGTTTGGCACCTTTATCAATATTCATTTTTATCTCTCCCAGCATTTACAAACGGTGTGGTGGGGAATCACAATTTTAGTGAGGCGAGAAAAGTCACATTTTATTTAAATATTGGAAGCAATCAAAGTTATGAATCAAAAATATTATGAATCAATTATTAAATAACAATGCATGACTTGTACACAATTTACATATGATAGTATTACACAATGTGAAGAAAAAAGTAACTTTTGTTGAATTTCTTAAGATAAGGAAACAAAAATTAAATCAGTCATTTATTCTTTTCTACTCTAAGCACAAGGCCTGAAATTTTGGGGGAGGGGGCCAGTCGATTAGATTGACCCCCAGTACACAACGTAATACATACGGATTGGAATCACTTTACATAGCATCGTGACATTACATGTGTAATTAGTATTTTTAACAATGAGGACCAAGAAGCATATTCCAGCCAACATCGCGAAGAAAATCTGCCTGTCTTTTGGTTCTATCGTGCAACAACTCAAGTTATGAAGGCGTTCTTATAACTTCGCATTGGGTAAAATTTCTATGACTTTTTTGGTTCTGGATTCTTTTTAGCAACCTCCAGTAACAGTGAGATGGAGCGTAATGAGGGGACAGGTACATAACTGTTCATTGTAAGGATATATCTCAACAATCTTAATTATCTGCTGAGTTAAAACGCTGTTGATTTTGCTTGGTCGTTTAATAGCGAGATGACTTAGTTGTTTGTGGCGAAATGAATTTTAGCCATTCCATCTCGTTGCTTGACATTTTTCAAAACAAATTAGGTCGTCATCTGTCGCCACGCTGTTAGTAAAAATATTTGTTAATCATGGATGTACCTTCATAAATTGTTCAAGGATTTGTGTGCTGGACTACTGTCCTGATGAAACAATACCCACTTCGTCAATTTTCCTGCGAGTTTGGTCTTGATGGCCTTTTGTAACTGCCTTAGCAAATTAGTATAGTACTCTCCATTGATGGTGTGGCCCTTTTGAAGATACTCAATAGACACAATGCTTTTTCTATCTCCCAGAACTTAGATGGTCACCTTCCCTGCAGATGAAACTTCCTTGGCCTTTTTGGAGCAGGTGAGTTGGGGTGTTTCCATTGCATGGATTGTCTCTGGATCAAAGTGATAAGCCCAACACTCATACTGGGTCAGGAGACATTCAAGAAAACCAACTCGATCTGCTTAAAACAATGTTCGATTTTCCCATGATGTGATCAGCTTGGTGCACTTTTGATCAAATGTCAGAAGACGTTGCACCCACGAGCAGAAACTTTCGGTATGCCAAGTTCATTGTGCAGAATATTCTAACACTCTCAGGGATATGTCAACAGTATTGGCTATTTGATTCGTAGTTAATTTCCTGTCATCCATCACCATGTGGTGAACACAATCAATGCTATCATCGGTAGTGGTAGTTGCAGGCCTTGGGTCCAAACCTTGGGTCATCTTCAAGACTCTCCCTTCCCCACCAAAAAATTCAGCCGCCCACTTTTGCACTGTTGATAAAGCTGGAGTGTCATCCCCTCATGTAGCAATTATGTCAGCATGGATGTCCTTGGGGGTTAAAGCCTTTCTCTGTATGTCGCATAAAAGAGTCGCCTGAGGTGCACGCTTCTTCGCCTGTCCCCTTTCAACTACGCTACAAGATAGGATCCAGTATCAGTCACTCTTTCTAAGAATATCTTCAGCATTTCTGTTTTCTAGTTATCTTCGACAATGAAAATGAAGCTTATATCCTATGCACATTTTATTACGGTTAATCATACCTTGTAACAACAGCTAAACTGATTTATCGACAAGTAGAGAATGTGAACAAAATCATTTTAATTGTTATCATAATTAGTCCGTATTGTTTTTTTTGTTTTTTTCCTTTGTTTATTTTGGTCAAATTTCCAGGTCCTCTACATATTCTTAAACAAAGAAATGAACTCTATTTTCTTGTAAAACCTGAATGACTTGTTAAAACACAATTATATCTAACAGTATATCATAACACTAGCAATTCTGAGGGGAGGGTGGTATTCAATACTGTCGTCTTCAGTATTTGACTGGTATTTCATTTAATCGGCTCTGGAGGGCTGAAAGGCAAATTTGAACTCCGAAAGTTAAAAGTCACAACAAATCCTGCAAAGCAGTCCTACCGATGGGCTAATGATTCTGTCAATCCACTGTCTTCAAATAATTGTTTCTGAATTGGACCTAAGGCCAGTATTTTCGCAAGGAAGGGATTAGGCGATATCATGACTAAAGTATTTTACTGATACTCTATTTCATCAACCCAGGATGAATGAAAAGCAAAGTTGTTCCGTAAAGAATTTGAACTCAGTGCGTAAAGAGTCGGAAGGAATTTTCACATATTTTTTTTTTTTCTAACTTTCTAATAATTCTGTCAGCTCGCCACCTTTACTAATTAAAGCATAATTATTACATTTTAATATTCACGTGACCGACCAGATTATAAAATGTTGTTACACAATGCACCTTGCATCGGTTTTACCTTTGAAGACGCTACTCCGCTGGCTATGCGATCAAGCCAATATTCCGCGCTGATCGAAAGGAAAACTAGAGCAACGTTAAATGAAGTGTTTTGCTCAAGAACACAAAGCGCTGCTCTGTCTGGGAACCGAACCCACGATCTAGCGATCGCAAGAACAACGCCCTGACCACTCGGCCACGCGCCTTCACTACATTTTAATGTCTCACAATATTTAGCAGCGAACTGGCAAAATCGTTAGCATGCCAGGCAATATGCTTAACAGCATTTCGTCCGTCTTTACGTACTGGTTTCAAATTCCGCCGAGGTCGACTTTGCCTTTCATACTTTCGGATTCTGTAAATCAAGCACCAGTTGGGGCTCTGGAGTTGATGTAATTGACTAGTCCTACCCAAAATTGCTGGTCTTTTGCCAAAGTTTGAAACCAACATATCTCACAATATTTAGGCGGCGAGCAATCAAAAACGTGCACGCCGGATAAAATGCTTAGCGGTATTTCGTCTGCCGTGAGTTTACTGGTCGGACGTGTCATTACTCGCTGCGAATTTTTTAGTATAACGCCACTATTTTTTGGTGGGCGTTGCTGAGATGGAGAAAATGAAGACGTATGCAGCAGCGACGGGGAGTCGAGCCTCCGTCGTCCCAGGCCTGCTGAAGCAACATGAAATACATTGGAATGAAGACATGGCTGAGAAAATTGAAAAATATAAAGAAATGATAAAGAAGGAGGGGCCAAACGTAAAGTTGACCCCATCAGAGGAGGAAAGGATGAAGATGGAAATTGGAGTCGTGGAATATAAATCCTTTTCAAGGAAAAATAAAAGAATAGAGAGCGCAACGAAGGAGGAGGTGGAGGAGTGTTTGAAGGAATTGCAAGAAGATGTGTCGTTTTTTTTACAAGAGGCAAGACATACGCGTCTGTAGAAATAACATTTGTATCGGAGGAGGCAGCAAAGAAATGCGCCAATAAAACACTAGCCAATGGAAATTGGATGCTCTTTCCCAATAAGTTGGGTAGACGTCCAACGTGGAATAGAGTGGGTAGGATCCCACCGAAAATAGAGTTGGAATGGGTAATAGCAGCAGTTTTTCCTGAAAGAGAAGGAGAAGATGCAAGGATAATTATGATAAGCAGAACCCAACAAATAAATTGGTGGGGGTATGGATTGAATGTGCTTTTTATAGCAAGTCAGAAAGTTTACAGTGACATACCGGAGACACTGGAGCTGCCTAACGAGGACAAACTGGACATAATGTTGGAGGGGAGACCTCCAAAGTGCTACGAATGTGGCAAAAGAGGTCACATTAAAAGAAGGTGTCCAGAAATAATGGAAAACAAAGAAATGGAAACGCAAGAAGGCGAGATAGAGGAGAGGAAACAATCACAGGAAGAGGAGCAGAAAGCTGATTTTGAGGAAGCTAGATCAAGGAAGAGAGAAAGGAGGAGCTCATCGCCGAAAGTCGAACAAGGGAAAAAATGCAAATCACAGGATCAAGTGGGATCACTGAGGAAAGAAGATAATAGCAGCAGAACATTACCACAGAACCATACAGTCTCACAATCGCACAGACAGACAGATACACAGATGCTTAAACACACAGACATACACACACTCAGAAGGGAAGAAGATAACACAGAGTTGCAGAAACCAAAAAGCACAGAACCTGAAAACACAGACACACAAACACAACATGCAGACTTACAGTCACACAAACATGAACTACAGACAGATATACAGTCACAAAGAAATATAGAACAGACGCAAGGTAGTACAGAATCACAAAAACAAAAAAGAACAGACATACAGACGCAAGAGGTACATAGGAACGGCATATATTTGATGTCATATCGATACACAAAAAATAGAGAAGATATCCAAAATAAAAGACATTGTCAAACTGAACCTCTCTGACCGTTGCGATAAGGAGGCGAGATGGATTTTAATAGAAAAAGAAAAGTATAGAAAATTAAAAGAGGTGCGTTTCACAACGGAGGAGGAAGCAATAAAGCACTCCACAGTGGCAATAAGAACAGAGGAATGGGTGCTCTTGCTTCCGTACTGCGGCAAACGTGTGGCCAAGGTGCGAGTGGGTAAGGTGTCACCCGAACTGAAAGAAGAATGGCTGATGACAGCCATAACATACAATATGAAAGACGGGAAGATTGTGAAGGCTACAAGGACCCAGAAGGTGAACTACTGGGGATATGGTATCAAATTGACGATTCAGGCAACAACGGAGGACTTGAATAGTGTGGTGGATGAGATTGTGCTGCTAGAAGATGTGAGACTGAGAGTTTCTGTGGAGGGTAGGCCGCCAGTGTGTTTCACATGAAAGCATGGTGTACCCAAAGAAAGCCACAAAGAGAACGGGAGGAGAGACAAGAGAGTGTGGACCAGGTAGTACAGAACAAGGCAACAGAAAAAGAAACGGAGAATGGATTCACTATGGTTAAAAAGAAAAGAAGGAGAAGCGGAGGAATGAGTTCTCTGTCAGAGAAGCAGAAAAAGAAGAGAGAAGAGGTGAGAAAAGAAACTGTGATGGAGGTTAGTAGGAAGGAAGAAAAAAGGGAAAGTAAAAAGAAAGTGGAGTTACCAGTAAAGATACCGGTTGTTCCAATGGAGAAGGATTCGGAAATACAACTGCAGGAAGGAGAGTTGAAGAGATTATTTGGGATAGAGGAAGGAAAAAGAGAACAAAAAGTACAAGATAAAGAAAAGAATATACGAGGAGGAGATGGAGTGTGGTATTATGTGACATACTGAAAGAATGTAGAAACAGAAAAAAAGATTATTAAGTTTAATTCAATAGTAAGAGTGAAGGTGCCTTCATACGTCTACGCAGTGGATGTGAAGGCAATACTGATTGAAGAAGAGAACTACAGAAAGTTGAAAGAGATGTGTAGAGATAGTGTTGACCCACCAGGAGTGGAGGTGGAGTTCAAGGAGTTGCAACCAGTAGTGAATCTGAGAGATATTGAACCATTGACGAAGTTATACTAAAAGAGAAAAAAAAGTATGTTAAATGATGTTATAATGGTGATATAGTAGGAAAAAGAACAATTGTAGATAGTACATATATTTGTTCAAATGGTACCGCATGGGAGTGGGGCCCGTGCGGCCATTTTCCTTTTTTTTTTTTCATTATTATATAATTTCATCCCATTTACATTCGTGGTATGTTTTTGTCCCCTCTGTGGTCTTGTCTGTCCTTGTGGTGTCCGCATCTGTATTTAGGGCTTTATGTCTAATAAAAAAATCGGTATTCCGTCTGTCTTTACGTTCTGAGTTCAAATTCCGCCGAGGCCAAATTAAGTACCATGATCAATCTAATCGACTGGCTCCCTCCCCCAAAATTCCGGGCCTTGTGCCTAGAGAGGAAAAGAATATTTAGGCGGCGAGCTGGCAGGAGAGTAAGCACGCCGGACAAAATGCTTAGCACCATTTTATTCGTGTTCATGTTCTGTGTTCAAACTCTGTCGGGGTCGACTTTGTCTTTCATCCATTCGGGGTCGATAACATAGGTACCAGTTGATCACTGGAGTCGGTGTAATCGACTAGCCCTGTACCAAAAGCTGAAAAATAACACTAGGTAGCAAATTTCAATATTTTTTATGTTGTTGTTATAGACGCGTAAACTACCGATTCCTACCAAATTTCTAATGCTATTTTCAGATCTGATATCTAAATTTCTCTATCACGTCCAGATTTTGTTAACTGAAAATGTCTATTTTTCATTTTCCCCCGCACCTGCCTCTATTACTTTACTCTGTCATGTTTTATGTTAATCGTACTTGCATAACTAGTGAACAGAGATGAAGGTTTTTCATTGCTGTTGCGCAGTAATACAGCTTTAAGGCTAGCTTTACTAGAGTCAATGAACAGTCTCCATTCTTCTGGGTCATAGTGAAAGCCAATTCTTTCCAACAGGCTACTGATATCATAGCAGAAACAAAACATTTTCCCGATGAAAATAAAATGATGAAAATTACAAATGGCGATGGCAGAAATGGGAAGGCTGGAGAAAATTCCATTTTTGAAGTCTGGAACCAAGCAACTCTGTCTTTTCTTTCGGTAATTCCGAATCGCGCAATAAGTAATTTAACTCTGCTTTACTAAACAAATGTGGGGAACTAGTTTTATCTGTAACATATACACCATCTTGCCCTATTTCTATATCATTTGCAAAATTTTCAGATCAACTGCTGTCTGTTGTTGCTAGTGGAGGACTTGTTTCATCGTCATTTCTTTATTAGACATAAAGCCCTAAATACAGCCAGGGACATCACAAGGACAGGCAAGACCACAGTGGGGACAAAAACCATAAAACGAATGTAAATGAGATGAGATGAAATTATATAAAAATGAAAATGTCGCATGGTCTCCACTCCCATGCAGTGCCATTTGAACCGTTATATACATTCACCGTTATTTTTCCTAGCATAAAACAATTTTACTCATTTTTCCTACAATTTAACATACTTATTTTTCTTTTTAATAATACCTCATCAATGGTTCAATGTCTCTTAGATCCACTACTGGTGGCAGCTCTTTGAATTCTACCCTCACTCCTGGTGGGTGAACACCCCCTCCTTCAACTTCCTGTCGTTATCCTTTTCAATCACTATTGGTTTCATATCCTCTACATATATGTATGATGGCACCTTCCCTCTTACTATTGAATGAAACTTAATTATCTTTTGTTTCTATGTTTTTGGGGTACGTCACATACCATACTCCATTTCCTCCTCGTATTTTCTTTCCTTTATCTTGGACTCTTTGTTCTCTCTTTTCTTCCTCCACTCTAAATATTCTCTCCATCTCACCTTCGTACAGTCGGAGACTTGTTTCATCGTGTGGTACTAGTTTTATTGCCGCCTCGTAGTTTAGGTACATGATTTTTTAAATTTGTTTTTCTATGTAAAACCAGCAATCTTTGTCAAACAAAAATAACAAACATTGAAGTGATTTTTTTCCCGGTTCATCTAAACTATGGGGACTGAGAATGGCGAAGCTTTTCTTTTACCATTCATCCAAGCTATTAACATTGCATTGCACTGTGCACCTCAAGTATGTGGTGTCCAGTCCCTCTCTTGCTTGCTTAACTTAGTCAAAATAATACTTGTAGGCAAGTTTAATCTTTGCTGTTATGTTTCTACGTTGTCTCTTAGGTGCATAATGTCCACAGATATAGCAGAAGTTGTCTGTGATTTGCACAAGCTCGGCTATTTGATTGCATTTTAATTACCATACAATATCTGAAAGAAAAAAAAAAAGAAACCTAGAAAGTAATAATTACGATGTACAAAATAAAAAGAAATACACACCGTAGTACAAAACAAATGCTATAGAAATACATAAGTTACCACAGCCTGTTACTTGCTTACCACAAGAGAGAGTTTTAACAGCCGCTCTACTAGACTCACACAAGCGAGTGACCGTTGGGCCGTTACTATGCTCTTTACTCAATGTTGTCAACTCAAAATTTGATTGATCAAAATCGTTAGAATTTATATATAGTTGGCAAACAAAAATTGCTTTAACCATGGAACGCAAGATTCATATTACTGGTATTAAACCGATTATAACCAATAGCTGGACGTGGTAAGAAATTTTACCAAGTAATTTGCATTTTACACAAAAATCTAGACGCGATAGAAAAAAATTAATTACAGATTTGAAATCGGTATGCCAACGTCAGCTAGGAACAGCTACTTAATTTTCTGTAAGAAAGTATTGTTTGCCCAGAATAATATATATTAGAATATTGACTTCTAACATAGTCACATAACTATACATTTTGTGGGAAGGTATAGTAGATTAAATCAAACCCAGTATTAGTTTGAAACTTTATTTTACATTACACCCCTTCCCTACACGGATGGATGAAAAGTAAAGGTCACTTCGATTGAATTCAACCTTAGAAGGTAAGAGCCGAAACTAAATTCAGCAAGGTGTAAGAACGACCGTGCGAACTCAAAAAGGAGAAATGGTGACGAATGAAAAAAAAACAGGACTCCTTTTATTTTAATCGCGTCACACGGTCGAACACAAAAATATATATCAAATATGATATACAAATAATGTTATACTTCGATAACATTAGTGATTTCGTAAATACCAGTAATGAAAACGATATTGAATACAACCGTATAAGATGAATAAGAGATATTTATTGTGGCGTTAAAGATGTATGCCTGTGTGTGAATGCGACATATAAAAACATAAAAGACAGGCCGTCGTATAAAGAAAAGAGTGTATGTGAGATATTACAGCAGATAGAAAGAGTTAGTAACACGTGAGCATTTATACCAGTTCTTGAGTACACAATAGGAAGAGTCTGTATGTGAAAGAAGTTGAGGCGTATGTGTGCCAGTGCGATCACTAGTTGTGATGTTGTGGCTTCGATGCCGGGCCGGACTCTTGTTATACAGATGTTCGTCGCTGGCTGAAACTCTTGTCTGTTTATTTATCGTGGTGAAGCTGAGTCACCAAACAGAATCGAAGAGAGAGAGATGTGCCGCGGTGGTTTGGATTGGTGTACATAGAAATCATGTTGATGATATTGGCGAATATTGTCGTTCGTAGTTAAAGTCGTGTTGACTATGGTGGCGAAGACGAAGCTTGGTAGTAGTCGTAGACTCGTGTTGCTGATGGCGAAGCTGTTGATGTTGTCGCTGGAATTGCTGCTGTCGTGTGGTACACGGAACAGTCTCTAAGAGAAACTGAGCCGAGACGAATTTTGCCGCTGAATTAAAGCATTTTATAGTTGATGGTAGGCTCACAAGACATCAGAAAAATACTCTATCACGTGACCTTATTAGGGGCCGTGATTGGTCAGTTAGCGTTCTGGCGGGAACGGTTCGAAGAAGTTGCCGCTTCTTGAACTCAACCTTAGAAGGTAAGAGCCGAAACTAAATTCAGCAAGGTATTTTGTTCGATAGTAACAATTCTGACTTTTCACCCCTTTAGACCCTTTTTGCCTGTCCTAAATGTCCACGCTTGTTTTCAGACATTTTGTTACCCTTTGTTTCATATGCTCAGAGTAGTACAAAGCTTTCTTTTCCTAAGTCACAAGTTACTCTCGTGGTTGAAAAATAAAAGGGAATGTGTATCATATATGGTGCATGGACGATTAGATAAATATGTCCTGTGTATCACAATCTGAAACGCAGAACAGGTAAAAGTTTAAAGAGAACAGGTCAGCCCAAATATTTGTGGCATATCTTGAAGCTACATCACCGACTACGCTAATAAATCTCAGAATATTAAAATCTGGTTTAAATATCTTGTAAATTGAATTACAGATATGACCCACTATAAGTTGCTATACAAAAGACAAATATGACCCCAGTAGAATTTTAACTCTGAACATGAAAGGCTGCGAGTAAATACCACAATGCTCTAATGACGGGTTCTCTACCATTTTTTCATCTCTGAATCCCTTTGGTTACTATTTTATTCTGATGGACACCCATAGCCGTTTGATGTTTATAAACTAGTTTTACAGAAACTTCTTCCAAAATTCCTATTTTGTTTTCCACACATTAACAAGTGTAGGTTGAACTACGTAAAACGTTAGAGAAAGAAACCGAAATGTCTCTTGCAATACATACTAATACATATACCTAAAGCGAATTTTTTTTTTCAGGGGCCTTTAAAATACTATTGCGAATCTCCAACATACTGCTTTGCTGCGTAGACTCCCAAAAATTTTATATGGACTCTGGTTGAGAACCACTGCACTAACGACTGATACGCTAACGCTCCAACCATCCTACCGCTTTTAAGAGAATAGGTCCTCCAACTGGATTCGAACCACGAATCTGTTGCATTGCTGGTGCTCGCACAACTGACTACATCAGTAGTTCTCGACTACTTTTTTGCCTATGGACCACTTTTAATTCGTATTTTACTCAACGGGTGGGATCCTCGTTGTCTAAAAACTCTTACATTTTTATAATGAAATTTTATTAGGAATTGTAAAAAAAAAAAAAAAGTTTAAATACTGTATATTGTAGAAATATAATCAATTTATTGCATATAAATTAGAACAAAATATTATATAGACCCCAGTTGAGGACCACTGGAATACATCAATAAATCAATTTGCCTTCAAAATACGAATTTGTAAAACTGTAATACTAGTACGGGCTAGGTTAAATTGTTAAAATACCTCTTGTTGCCACTTATCCCTTGAAAATCAGTTCCTTTATTGTTACCAAGCTGCAGTTAAAAAAAAAAATTATTGTAACCAATGTGTTATACAGCAGGCGAAATGGACATGAGCAAAACGTCTGGATTATTTCCCGTTGTTAAATAAATAGTTTTTAGCACATTTAGTTACTTTTTCTACCACTGTACTCCACCCACTCCAACGTTAATGAATATATTCCCGTATATAACTTTGTGTGTGTATGTGTCTAGAGAAAAGAACAACATAATACAGACACTATTTGCCCGCAAGCTAGTTGTCATGTGCATATTACACGCTTCTATTCCCGTTAATTACACTTTGCACGAATCCAGTGCTCCACTGTCAGCGAAACAATGTTAAGTGGGTGAGTTACTTGTAATTATTTCGAGGTTATCAATGTTATTTTATTTCCGTTTGTTTTAATTCTATACCTGTCAATTATTCTCCTTGTATGTGTGATATATAAATGTCTGTGTGTCTGCGTCTATTTGTTGTTATCTGCCTACTATAATAAACGAAAGACAGTGGCAAAACCTATTTACTTGAATTACATAGTGTATGTAAACTTAAAAGCATTATTTCAGATCTAGTTAGTTCAACTAATTAAGCCAAATGATGCTGCTGCTTCTTTTTTGTTTTTGTTAATGACTAACACCGCACCGACTTGTTACTTTTAATCAACATTACGTCTCGCTGAAGCTAGTAAAACTTTAACGTACCTGAAAATGTAAACAGAATCTATTTCCTCTTTCGCTTCAATTATGACTACTTGGACATCTTTACATAGTCCTGGGACCTCTAGGAAGTCTCATAACCGGCGCATGAGACACAGGTCTGTATCAAGAGCATACATGTTTTAACAGACGATTTAAATTTCTTTAGACATTGTTTTAAGTTTACTTTCTCTAAATGTGTGTTATATGGATTTTCGTTCTCCTCAATTGAAGCTAACCTGTGGTTAAACAACAACAACAACAACTCTTTCTGCTCCAACAAATTACTACGAATAGTTCTGGCAAGTTTCCTGTTATACTGATTGTAAATACATTCTGCTATCTAGTTCATTCAATCACTAATTACGTGTTCAAATCCTACCGCTGTCCACTTTATTTTCTGTTACCTTTACGTTCTGGGTTCGAATTCCTCCGCGGTTGACTTAACTTTTCGTATTTTCGAAGTCGATAATATAAATACCAGTTGAGCACTGGAGTCGATGTAATCGACCGGCCCTTTCTCCCTTAAAATTTCAGGCCTTGTGCCTATAGCTATACTAGTAATATTATGAACCTTAAGCATCGAATTACCTCCCATGACATTAATGACCCGCACCTAGTTTGTTTTGGGTATTACTATTTTTCCACCGAGGTCGACTCTACCTTTCATTCTTTCGATAAAATAAGTACCAGTTGAACATTGGGGTCGATATAATCGACTCATTCTCACCCCTCAAGTTGCTGCTCTTGTGGCAAAATTTGAAACCATTATTATTTAGTGGTGTTTCGCTCGTCGCTACGTTCTGAGTTCAAATTCCGCCGAGGTCGACTTTGCCTTTCGCCCTTTCGGGGTCGATAAAATAAGTACCAGTTGAACAATGGGGTCGATGTGATCGACTCATCCCCACCTCCAAGCTACCCTTGTGGCAAAAAATTTGAAACAATAATAATTATTATTATTAAGGCGGTGAGCTGGCAGAATCTTTAGCACGCTGGACGAAATGCTTAGCTGTATTTCCCCCGTCGCTACGTTCTGAGTTCAAATTCCGCCGGGGTCGACTTTGCCGTTCATCCTTTCGGGGTCGATAACATAAATAGCAGTTGAACACTGGGGTCAATGTAATCGACTCATCCCCTCCCACCAAAATTGCTAACCCTTTGGCAAAATTTGAAGCCATTATTATTTATGTTGTTGATACTAATGTGTTTTTGCCCCTTATACTGTTGTTGCTGCCGATACTGTTAATATTATTTCATTTTTGTTGTTGTTGTTGTTTAACCCCAAGCTAGGCCAGGCCAGTCATTCCTAATTCAACAGACCTTAGTTAATATGCTGTCCTGCTGAGACAATCCACTTCATTAAGAGTATGTAGCGTTACATACATTACCAATGTTTCCATTCATTTTACACGGATGCAGGGTGTAATGAAAAATTGATTTGGCTGCTATTTCCAGAAGATTGAACAACTACATTGTAGAAGCTCCCATGTTGTCACCTGCTGTGTCTGTTGTTGATACTGTCTACACCTGAGTTCTTAATCTAGTGATTCAGCAGATTTACCTGAGCTGAAGGCCAAGGTAAAATGCTGCGCTAATTGTATTATAAGTAGCTTAATCCCTTCATTACTCTCTCTTTCTGTCTGTCTGTCTGTCTCTCTCACATATGCACATTCAAGTATTATTAAAACAGATACCAATAAAGGATTTCCATATAGTCATTCGGCTGGCTAGAAATAGTTGCAAAATCTCCCTCAACGTGCACCCTTATTTGAATGAAGACACATTAGACAATGTTGACCTAGATGTGCTAGGTCATGATGCATTGCACGAGTGTGAATTGACCCCCTGGGTGCTTGATGGCTACTTCATTTTATCCTCTTTAGAGTGAAAGGCAAAGTCTATCACAGTGAGATTTGAATTCATAATTACAGCATTAATCTACATAGTTGCTTGTTTTGTTCCATATTCTATTATAAAATAATTTTTCTTTCAAACTTATTAAAAATAAAGAGTAAAAAAAAAAAGAAAGAAATTAGTAAATTTATTCAGTTATACACAGCTTATACATAAGACCATCTTAACAGCATTAGACTTCATTAAGTTGTCCACTGATTGTTGAAAGGTTTTGAAACAAGAGAGGAAACAAATTGTTGTTCATCCTTTTCCTGACATAATCTTGAATAGAATATAACTATTGAATGATTACCAAATGCAGTCATGATTCACCAGAAGGACCCCTTGCTCCTCATTGAGCAGAGGCCATCGACAACATTTTTCTGTTGTTCTTGACTTTGTGCTGTTTTTTTTTTTGTTCCTCTCTCGTTGGATTCCTCCCTTTCTACTCTTTTGGACTTTGCTGCACCACATCATATACTTCCCTAAGGGAAGACTTCTCTGAGGATTGGCCTGCAAAATCCCTGTGATGGTGCTACATAAGAGCACCCATGCTGGTGCCATGTAAAGTTGCTCGTGCTGGTGCCAAGTAAAAAGCATCCAGCACACTGAGTAAAGTTATTGGCATTAGGAAGGGCATCCAGCTGAACAAAAACCAAGCCAAATCAGATTGAAATTTGGTGCAGCTGTCCTTCCTGTTTGCCAGCTCTGGTCAAATCAGCCAACCCATGCCAGCATGGAAAAAAGACGTTAAAGGATGATGGTAATGGTGATGATCCAGCTGAAGAAACCATACCAGCATAAACAATGGAGTACAGTGCAATCCTCTAGTTCATTGGTTCCTGTAGAACCGTCCAACCTGTGCCAGCATGGAAAAAAGAATGTAAAATGATGACAATGATGATCTGGAGACTTGAAGTTACTCATTGTTATGGACATATATAAATTATCTCAAACATCACAGAGAGAACTTACTGGTCAAAACTAAATGCCACAATTATTTTCATGATGGTCATCACTGGATTGTATTTGATTATAGGTTTTTTTTTTTTCAGTCAGGTTTCTCTTAGAAAAGACAATAACCTAGAAGAGAGTATTTAGTCTTATGTAAAACATAGTGTGAATCCACAGACAGATAGTGAAATGTCTTGTTGATGAGCACAGTGCATTACCTGTCAAATGATGAAACAATTGGTGTCAGAGTCCGGACTTGATTGGGTTGTCCACTATGATTGTTGAGAGCTTTAGAATTATAGAGAGTTGAGTTGAGGAGAAACAAGAAATCGTGTTGTTCATGCTTTTCCAGACATAATCTTGTATAGAGTGTATTATAGTACAAGTGCCAAATGTAGTCATGATTCACCAGAAGAACCTCTATATGGTCACCTAATCTGTTAGAAATAACAGCCAAATTTCTTTAACCCTTTTGGTATCAACCTGCCTCAAACTTCTCTTGTTTTTATGATAAAAATTTACTGTTTCAAAGTGATTTAAATTAAAACTTTCCTTCAAAATTCCTTTTTAATTTATGTTCCAAACTCCAGCTTAATAATGACAAAATTGTTTTAAAAAATTCTTCCTTCTTTTCAAATTTAATTGGAACAAAAGTTGCATATTTCTTTAGAAATCTGGTAATGAATGGGTTAAATCACACTCTTAGATAAATGGATTTTGTTGTTGTTGGCACTCCGTTGCTTACGACGTCGAGAGTTCCAGTTGATCCGATCAACGCAACAGCCTGCTCGTGAAATTAACGTGCAAGTGGCTGAGCACTCCACAGACATGTACCCTTAACGTAGTTCTCGGAGATATTCAGCGTGACACAGTGTGACAAGGCTGGCCCTTTGAAATAAAGGTACAACAGAAACAGGAAGTAAGAGTGAGAGAAAGTTGTGGTAAAAGAGTACAGCAGGGTCCGCCACCATCCCCTGCCGGAGCCTCGTGGAGCTTTTAGGTGTTTTCGCTTGATAAACACTCACAACGCCCGGTCTGGGAATCAAAACTGTGATCCTATGACCGCGAGTTCGCTGCCCTAACCACTGGACCATTGCGCCTCCACTCACTCAGGACTAATCTTGTACTAAATGACAACAACTGAATGGTTTTCTTTTGGCTAAAGATTCAGATGTTATTGTGTGCAGTAGTAGTAGTATGATATTTAAATATGTGAGCAATACTCCAAGCTGGATCACACTTGAACATTATAAAGAGTTAAAGCAAAAAATCAGGATTTGGATAATTTTTTTGGTTTTGAATTGGAATTTTAGTCATTGCAGTGTAATTTTAAATTCCCATATTATAGGTGCATGTTCACCACGATAGATCATCAGGAATTATAAAGCCCAGAACTTGTGAATTTGAAAGTTTTAGACATGTTCATGCAGAGAAAGAGATAATGTGAAGTTGCTTCTGTAATATGTATACTGTTTGTGTTTGTGTAGCTGTCAAAATAAACTTGGTTGGTATGCCTATATTGGAGAATGTTTTTAAGATCTTCAGAAAGCGGTGCACTCTAACAGGAATGTTTAGATTGCTTGTAGATGACACTTGTGTTTAGAAGTTAAGAAGTTAGGGTGCTATATGTTGACATAGAATTTCATGATGTTATAGGTGACAGTGAGAAGTTGTCAATGTTACAGAAGGAAGATATACTAATAAAATTACTGTGGGAAATATACTAAGTCTTGAAGTTGTGGATCCTCCATAGGTTTCAATTAAGTTGTTTGATCACTTTTTGCAAAGTGTTTGATGATATTGTAAAAATTAATTTTACATAAAACTTCTGCTTCTATACTTATTAGAGACAAAGCATTACGAATATCCTTTTAGCAAGTTTAAAGTGATTTCTTTCGTGCCGTAAACCATTTTCATTTCTGTGGTGCCTCTGTCCCTAGATGCCCTAAGCATGTCCTTATTTTGCTTAATGGATTAATCCAGCACTGACTGGCCATATAATTAACTTCCTATAAATACATTACTGTTTTAATGTTTTACATCCATTTACACATTAGATTATGATGTAATGCTACTGGGTCTTTGAATTAAAAGTATAATCCATGTGACAGGCTCCAATACAGTTTCTATCTAACCAGTTTTACTCACAAGACATTGGTTAGTTTGAGTCTATGGTAAAAGACAAAAGACGTTTGTCCAAAATCTTTTCTAAAACAGATACTTGCTTATTTCATTTTTTATTTTTTATAAAAACTGAACATTAAGTAATTAATATTCTAAAATGAATAATCTGAAAATGAATTACCAGATCTGCTTTCCAAGTTTAGGACTCAAAGCAACAATGATAAAGGTGAAATAACGCAATGTATAATGGTCACTGTTTTAACATACTTTTCTATGCTTGCATAGGTTGGGTGGAATTGTTTTTTAGGTGGATTTTCTACAGCTGGATGCTCTTCCCGTCACTAACTTTCACCTATTTCCAAATAAGGTAATATTTCCCTATAACCAGAAATGTTTTCATGGAAGATTAGGAATGAAGGTGACAATTGTTTACAACCATCACATAATTTCAAAGCAAGGAGACTGTAACACACACACACACACACCTGACGGGCGTCTTCAGTTTGCATCTGCCATGTCCACTCACAAGACTTAGGTTGGGATGGTTTTATAGTAGAAGACACTTGCCCAGGTTGCCTTGCTGTGGTATTGAACCCAAAACCATGGTGGTTGGGAAGCAGACTTGCTTGCACCTATTTAAGAGATATATGCTGGATATGATGTACAGTCCTCAATGATTACTTACATCTAAAAAATTCTCCTAAGAGAAGCCAAAAAGGAAATACCCCATTTAATTTTACAACAATTGAAATATAAGAGAAAATAATATTTTGTTTATGAAAAATATGCCATTCTTAAACAAATGGTATCTTACATTGTTAATCCTTGACTCAACATGTGTGTGTGTGTGTGTAAAACGCTCATGATGAACCTCATGATTCATTCAATGTATTTACAACTATTCTTATAGAAAGTTAATGAGTGTACTCATACTTACTTTTATTAGACTATTAATAGAAATACAAATAGTAATAATATTTCTAATAATGAATGCAAAAAAACAAAAAGAAAAAATCCATCAAGCTTGTTCTTTTAATTGCTTTTTTTTGAAATCCTAAACAATGGAAGTTAGCTTTATCTTTTATTGAGGATTACGATAAAACAAACTTTAAGCAGTATACATTGTAATTAACTGGCAATTTTTGTTCTGCATTTGTAAAGAACTCTAGCCCTTTTGATACCACTCATCCCAAGACTGCCCCAATTCTGAGGAATAGTCTTCCTGTTTTAAAATGATCTGAACTAAAACTTCCATCGAAATTTCATGTTCATTTATGTACCAAACATCAGCTTAATGATAACGATGTTGTTTTGCTAAATTCCTCGTAATTTTGATAATTAATTGAAACAACGGCAGTGTACTTCAACCAAAATATGGTAACAAAAGGGTTGAGAGACAGGTATATTTCACTGCTCTGGTATTATTTGTTATTTGTTGTTTGTATATATTGAGTGGCAATTCTTGTTTATTGTTTGAAATCTTGGAGTATACTTCCATTTTCCTTTTATCCAAATGAAATTATGTGTTTGTGAGTGTATGTCTGCATGCATACATGTGTGTGTATGTGTGAAGGCAGGTGTATGTATTTATTCATGGACAATAGCTTTATTGAGCATTTGATCTGAAAGAGTTTAAGGGGTTAGTTAATGGTTCACTATACATAATTTGATGCCAAAAATCAAGCAATGTTCTGTACCGTATCAACTGATTTTGTTAGAAATATACATATTGACTGTGTGGTTGAAAAACTTACTTCCCAACCATGTGGTTATGAGTTCAGTCCAACTGTGTGAAACCTTGGACAAGTGTCTTCTACTATAGCCTCATAGTGTGACCAAAGTCTTGTGAAGAGTAAATTTGATAGACAGAAACTAAAAGAAGCCCATCGGGTTTGTGTGTATGTGAGTATGTATGCTTGTGTGTATGTGTTTGAAGAACATTGAACGTTTCTAGCAGCACAAACTTTGCACAATGAGGATTTGATGGAATGATTACATTACCAATGAAAAGGTTCTGCTGGAGGCCAGACTGCTTAGCATTGAAGCTACCATAGCATGACACCACCTTCGCTGGTTGGAACACATCATATACATACCTTAAATACACCTCCCTCCATCAGTTCCTCTGTGTGGAGTTGGTCTCGGACACCAGACCACATGTCACCCCCAAATTTCATTTCTGAGACCAGTTCAAGACCACTGTCCTCTGCTGCTCCATTGACCCAAATACCTGGGAGACAATTGCCAAGGACCACCCAAAGTGGCACCATGTCATCGTCAAGGGAATAGGCCAGATGGAAAATAACAGATGTCACAAGGCAGAGATCAGACGTCAAAGACACAAAGAGCAACTTGCCCACTTGGCTCTTCTATACCACCCTTGGCCTAAATAACAACCTCAGGCACTAGCAACCTTCACACCCATCAGGATGAAGAAACTCAATCACTCTCTACAGATTAACTACTCGGATACAAGTTAATGCCGATGACGACAATGTGTTTGCATATAACCTTGTCTTATGTGATGACTCTAAACAATCAACATCATCATGAACATGCATGTGATGTTCCTGTCCAGTCTTTCATAGAAAAACATGTCTGGTACAAGGAAATAGCACCTTGCTTGGAAACGGGAGGAACGGTTGCAAGAAGGGCATCCAGTCTTAGAAAATCTGCCTTAACAAATTCTATCCGACACACACAAGTTAAACGATGATGATGATGATAATATGGTGGTGGTGATGATGATGATGATACATCTTTATTCCCATCACTATGGTAGAAAGGACTTCCTTTGATCATAAATGACCTTGGGATTGCACCTAAAAATTTATCCTCCAAGGCACAAGTCTGGGCAAGGTTGTTTATGGAAGACCAGTCACCTATGCATACCAACATCCCCTCTCCCTGCTACCAATGTTGTCCAAGGGAAAGGCGAAAGCCGATACAGCTTGGCACCAGTGATGGCGCAACTCATTTCTACAGATCAGTGAACTGGAGCAACATGAAATAAAGTGTCAGCTCAAGAGCACAACAAACAACCCAATCCAGGAATCAAACTCACTACCTCATGTTTGTGAGCCCGACGCTCTAACCACTGAGCCATACACCTTCACTGTAGTAATCATTGTTATAATTACCCAAATTCTCATCAACATTATTATATTTTATCTAAGTGTTCTTATTATATTTTTAAATGTTAAGAGGTCAACTTTATTTACTAACTTTATCTTGTTTCTCTCTGCTTCAACTCTTATCTATTCCTTTGAATAATTCTTACTATTGTTGTTGTATTTGTATCACCACCACCACAACACAATGAACATTACTTTCCATACTACTATATTATACCTGTCTAATTTTAAAATTTCAAGATTCACTGCTTTAAATGTATTGTTATATTTTAATGTTTCAAGACACTGCACTCCACCATATATACACATATATATAACAGAAATGAGCTGAAGTTCACTATAGCTGTTTTAGTTGTGGGTTTTTTTTTTTTTTTTTTCAAATCAATTACATCCTGTTAAAAAAATCTTTTTTCTGTTTTTTCAAGCGAATTAAAATTAAAATCCAAGATTTAACATTTAGGAGTTTTCACATCAAAGCATAGTATGTGTTTTGACTCTCTCACCACAGTGCTGGTTGGGAGAGTATAAGATGATGATGATACCATTTTGAGCGTGGCCGTTGCCAGTACCGCCTGACTGGCCTTCGTAGGATTCTCGAGCAAGATCGTTGCCAGTGCCCCTGGACTGGCTCTTGTGCGGGTGGCACATAAAATACACCATTTTGAGCATGGCCGTTGCCAGTATCGCCTGACTGACCTTCGTGCGGGTGACACGTAAAAGCACCCACTTCACTCTCTGAGTGGTTGGTGTTAGGAAGGGCATCCAGCTGTAGAAACTCTGTCAAATCAGATTGGAGCCTGGTGTTGCCATCCGGTTTCACCAGTCCTCAGTCAAATCGTCCAACCCTTGCTAACATGGAAAGCGGACGTTAAACGATGATGATGATGATATGTGTTGAAAATTAAAAGGAATGATATATATATATATATATATATATATATATATATATATATGTATTGGAAGTTAATTATATTACCAATGGTCTTGCATCCATAAAGCGCTTAGCCTTATAGGCGGCTCCTTGGACCCTAACGGCTGCAGGCATATTACCACTTTTTAAAATAGAGATAGAGGTTATAATTCCATGGCCATTAGGATCTGGTGAGCCATCTGTAAGGTTAAGTGCTTTGTGGATGCAAAACCATTGGTCACCCTATGACTGGCCACTGAGCCAGATTAAGACCCATAGAGGCCCTAAGCACTTAAAAGGTTTTGATGCCCTCAAGTATATGTAAATGGTTCAAAATGTAAACGAAAATAGTTCAAAATGTAAATGATAATAAGCCATAAAATAAATTTTTATCTTTGAAAATGAAAATTCACAGTAGGATGGAAAATAATGTTTATTTTTGTATGCTTCCATTTAATTTATATTTGAAAAGTTCCTTCCTTCGTTTTTTTTTTTTAATCTAATTGCAAAGTGTTTGATGATATTGTTAAAATTAATTTTACATAAAACTTCTGCTTCTATACTTATTAGAGATAAGGCATTACAAATATCATTTTAGTAAGTTTAAAGTGATTTCTTTTGTGCCATAAACCATTTTCATTTCTGTGGTGCCCCTGTCCCTAGATGCCCTAAGCATGTCCTTATTTTGCTTAATGGGTTAATGCAGCACTGATTAACCATATAATTAACTTCCTATAAATACATTACTGTTTTAATGTTTAGAGTATGCTTCTTTTTTGGATATACGATCTACTGATGATATATATATATATGTAAGTGCAGGAGTGGCTGTGTGGTATGTAACTTGCTTACCAACCACGTAGTTCTGGGTTCAGTCCCACTGCATAGCACCTTGGGCAAGTGTTTCCTATTATAGCCTTGGGCTGACCAAAGCCTTGAGTGGATTTGGTAAATGGAAACTGAAAGAAGCCTGTCATATATATATATATATATATATATATATGTATATATACATATCTATGTATATGTTTGTATGTCTGTGTTTATCCCACTACCATCACTTAACAACCGATGTTGGTATCTTTACGTGCCTGTAACTTAGCGGTTCGGCAAAAGAGACCAATAGATTGAGTACTAGGCTTACAAAGAGTAAGTCTTGGGGTAAATTTATTCGACTAAAGGTAGTGCTCCAGCATGGCTGCAGTCAAATGACTGAAACAAATAAAAGAATATATATAGACTCCATGGTGCCTTATTGGAATGTAATACATTATTCTTATATTTAGAAAATTGTTAGTCAGTAACATATTTGGTTATCTTCATAAAAACTTGTCTATTTGACGTTGTGTCATTTGCTGACAACTGTGCCCACAACTGATCTAATTCTTTATCTCTTTTAGTACTTTTACGTCTGTAAAATTATTGGTTCTGCTGTAACCACACTGATAACTATTAACTACATCCGTCAATCTATAATTGGGTTTTTCTCCCTGTGCTTTGTACTTACATTTATGTATTTGATTTGTAAGATTCCTGATATGAAATCACATGTTGAAACAGATATTGCTATACTTGGAGATGGTCATGTTTTTTACCAATCAACAACATGCACTCTATACATGGTTTTCACTTCAGCTTTATTATTCTTATTTTACTGTCCTTCGTCTGAAACCTTTCATCACACATTCAGTGTCCTCCTCAGTGACACTCTATCTCAAGTGTCTCTTCTTGTCCTGTTAAATCCATTCTGTCTTTCTATGGTGTGTATCCTTATCTGCGTTTGTGTGTGTGTGTGAAGTATTGATTTTGAAATAGGTTCGGGCATAGTATTATGTTGTGAACAAGTTCACTTTGCTATCACATATTTTTGTGTCCAGTCTAATTGCTGTACATTGGGTAAAATGTCTTCTAATGCCCCTGGTGAAACTTCTGTAGAGTTAAGAAGCTTGCTTCCTTACCATATCATTCAGTTTCAGTCCCATTGTGCAGCACTTTAGACTAGTGTTTTTTTGAGGCAGGTTGATATCAAAAGGGTTAAAGAAATTTGGCTGTTATTTCTAACAGATTAGGTGACCATATAGATCCAACCAATGCCTTGTGAGTGGATTTAGTAGACAGACACTAAATAGATAATCATTGTGTGTGTATTTGTGCATGTGTGTGTGTGTGTGTGTGTGTGTGTGTGAGTTTGCGCATGTATATGTGTGTTTGTTTGCATCTGCAAAGTGCAGCTGGCATCAAACCATCTGGACACTGTGCATTGATGCTGTGTGGAATAAGCAAAACTGTTACTCAAAAAGCAAATGAAGATTCGCATCAGTAAAACAATGGCTGAAAAACAATGCTTTAAACAACATTCTCTTCTAACTCTTGCAAGCATGGGAAAAATGGACATGAAGCAAATAAACAAATTTAATAAGTGGCAGAATTGTAATAAGCTCCTTCATACATTTTGGGGCCTCAAAGATTGATTGGGGGGAAAGAAGGAAATTATCCTCTGATGGAGCAACTAGCCCACATGTTTACTACAGAAGCTACTCTGCAAAACACACCCAAGGGCTATGTGGTGATGGTCAAGGTTCTACACTGTGGGATTGAACCCAGAACCAATGTGGTTGAGATGTGAAATTCTGAACCATACAGCCATGCCATTACTAAGTAATGTAAAACAAAAACAAATAAAAGGCACTACTCTATGTGGTTCAGCTCTTTGTTACACAACACAAGGCATCAGGGCCAACCATTGACTTGTTAGTGAATTTGATTGATGGAAACTGCATGGAGGCCCAGTATGTATGTATGTATGCATGCATGCATACATAGTGTGTGTGAGTCTCACTGCCTTACAACCAGTGTTGATTTGATTACATTCCCAAAACATAGCAGTTTAACATAAAAGAGATGAATAGAATAATAGATATAAAATAAGTTCTGGATGTAGTTTGATTGACTAATTCTTTCAAGGCAGTGTCCACAGCATGGCCACAGATCAATGACTGAAATAAATAAATAAATATGTATGGTGTGTGTATAGATTATTTCTATCTTTAAAATATATATTATATTTTAGTGTATTTATGTATCATAAGTGATTCTCTATAAACAAATTTGTGACAAAAAGAAGTCATAGACTGATCTTAACCCTTTTGATAACAGCCAGCCTTAGTTCTATAATACAAACCTTGGTTATGTGATACAAATGTCTTATTTTAAAGTAATCTTGATTATTATAATTTCATGTTAATTTATGCTCCAAATTCCCGGATGAACTCCACCCTCCAAAAAGGCAGCGAGCTGGCAGAATCATTAGCACACTGGGCAAAATGCTTATTGCCTTTTCATTTGTCTTTAAGGTCTGAGTTCAAATACTGATGAGGTCAACTTTGCCTTTCATCCTTTTGGGGTCAATAAAATAAGTACTAGTTGAACACTGGGGTCGATGTAATTGATGTAAACCCTCCCTGAACTTGCTGGCCATGTGCCAAAATTTCAAATAACCCCCTAATTTTGGGGGCTTAAAATTTAGAAAGTATGTTTTGTAAGGGATTATAATGCTATCCATGTTATAAGAAACTCCCATAGTTTTTTGACCTAGTTTTTGACGAAAAAGGGTTCCTTATACACATTAAAATATGGTAATTTATGCTCCAAACACTAGCTTAACAATGACAAAGTTATTTCACTAAATTCTTCATTATTTTCAAACTTAGCTGAAACTGAGGTAGCATATTTTGACAGAAATATGGTAACAAAAGGATTGAACAACATACAGATTCATCTGTGTGGTAAGTGGCTGGCTTACCAATCACATGGTTCCAAGTTTAGTCCCACTGCATGGCACCTTGAGCAAGTGTCTTCTACTATAGCCATGGGCCAACCAAAGTATTGAGTGGATTTGGTAGACGGAAACTGAAAGAAGCCCATTGTATGTATATATATGTATGTGTGTGTGTGTGTGTGTATCTGTGTTTGTCCCCCCCCCCAACATCCTGACAACTGATGCTGGTGTGATTACATCCCCGTAGCTTAGCAGTTTGGTAAAAGAGACTGATAGAATAAGTACTAAGCTTACAAAGAATAAGTCTAGGGGTCAATTTACTCGACTAAAGGTGGTGCTCCAGCATGGCCGCAGTCAAATGGCTGAAACAAGTAAAAGAATAAAAGAATGTAAGATAGTTGAAATTATGAAGGATTTGCATTTTTTTGTTTGACATTATTCAAGATTCTTAAATATTTGTTCTATTTCAGGACTCTAACAGACACGCGTGTCATTCTCTATGACATGACTGTTCTAAAAGATGAAGGAGATGATCCAAAGAATGCTATATTATATTACTATCCAGAAACGGTTTGTTGTGTTTTTTTTTTTTTTTTTGCTGTATAAATGTGAGCTCCAAATTATAGATTATTAAAATTTAGGTTTGATTATAATTCCTTAAATTATTAAGTTTGCTTATATATTTAGGTTTGAATATAGTTTGCTTATATAATTAGGTTTGAATATAATTCCTTAAATTATTAAGTTTGCTTATTAAAACTTTATTCAGCTTGGGGGATCATGGGTGGACAGAATTGATAGAATCAGACAAAATGTTTTACAGTATTTGGTTCGATGTTTTTGATTCTGAGGTTCAAATCCTGCTAAGGCTCACTTTACCTTTCATCCTTCCAAGAGTGATGAAATAAAGAAGTAATGAAGCCCTGGGGTTGATTTAATTGGCTTACTCCATCCTATCAGATTTTTGGTCTTGTGCCTCTGTTAGAAGTAATTGTGGAGGCGCAATGGCCCAGTGGTTAGGGCAGCGGACTCGTGGTCATAGGATCACGGTCTCGATTCCCAGACCGGGCGTTGTGAGTGTTTATTGAGCGAAAACACCTAAAGCTCCACGAGGCTCCGGCAGGGGATGGTGGCGAACCCTGCTGTACTCTTTCACCACAACTTTCTCTCACTCTTTCTTCCTGTTTCTGTTGTGCCTGTAATTCAAAGGGTCAGCCTTGTCACACTGTGTCACGCTGAATATCACCGAGAACTATGTTAAGGGTACACATGTCTGTGGAGTGCTCAGCCACTTGCAAGTTAATTTCACGAGCAGGCTGTTCTGTTGATCGGATCAACTGGAACCCTCGACGTCGTAATCGACGGAGTGCCAATAACAAGAAGTAATTATTATTTGATATGACATTAGCAGAATGCTGAAAGCCCAAAACTTAGATTAACTTTTTTGAAATATTTCAATTGAAATGTCTTCAATTCAGAAATAAATTTATAATACTGTTTTAAAAATAATAGTTGTTGTAATTTGGTTTCAAATTTTGGTACAAGACCAGTAATTTCGGTGAAGTGGGTAAGTTGATTACATTGACCCTAGAGCTTATTTTATTGACCCCAAAAGGATGAAAGGCAAAGTCGACCCCAGCAGAATTTGAACTCGGAATGTAAAGCCATAAGAACTGCTACTAAGCATGTTGCCTGGTATGGTAATGACTCTGCCAGCTTGTTGACTTAATTGTTTTTGTAATCTTGTACTGATTTTAACTGCTTTGAAAATTGGTAGTGAATCATGAAGTTTCCGTTCCATTTCTGGGACTATATTGTATTCCTGATAGACATTCATTTCATAGTTATCCATTCTATCTAACTGTCAAAAGTTTAGGATTAAACGAAGTAGGAGCACTAAACTTATAAGTTAATCTTTAATTTACAGTGCTAACTTTTAAATCTCAGCATAAAACAAATATCAGTATATTAGCATTCTTATTCAGTAAAGGAAATGTTTTAGGTAAATGTTTCTCAGTTATTAAATGCTGCGAAATTTAGTGAATGATTGTTAAAATTTAATTCAGTTAATAGTTAGCTTAGTTTTGGTCTGTAATGATCTCTCGGTTTCATAAAAACAAAGCTTAACCCAATTTCTTATTAAAGCACTGAGCTGGCAGAATTGTTACTGCACCAGGCAAAATGCTTACTGGCATTTCTTATGACTTTATTTTCCGAGTTCAAATGCCAAAATTTGAAATCATTTATAATACTTACAACGGATTCTTATTTTCTTAGCACCGGTTTAAAAAAGTAAAATTTTTTTTCTCTAAATAAGAGAATTGATATTATAATTAATAGTTATTAGTAGACATAAAATAGGTACATTTATCATATTTGCTTCTGCTTAAGTTGTACTGTTTTATACTTGATTTTTAACTGTAAAAAAACTGTGGAAGGAGCGACTTATACACAGATCAAATCTGATATCTGGTTTGAATATGAAGGGGAAAATTTTCTACCAAGATTTAATGCTAAATTAAGAGTGCAACCTATACACAAGTAAATGCAGTAAATACTGACACTTGAAAACGATGTAATTGTGAAAGATGAAAGTTCTTACTGATTCTGTTTAATTAATTGTAAACAAGATCTATGTAGTTATTTTATTGATCTGTCTTAGCTCTCTGTTAAATATGTTTTTTAGCATCAATAGAATGTGAAGAAAATTATAGACTAGGAAAGATATTTATATTGCTTCTTATAGACACAAAATAGGTATATATTTTCAAGTGACTCTGTGATATCAGAACATAAATGTATTTCAATTACATTTTTATGCTGACTGTATTGAATATATTTGCTTTTCGTGCTGGTTGCATCTCCAAGTGATTAATCTTGGTGACATAGATATATTAATTTTTTTTAATTGTTCATTTTCCATGCCTACATGGGTAGTATTGTACATTTATGTAGCGACTCTTTAATTACTGGTTCAAAAACAAAATTTAAATTCTGTTCTTCTCATGGGTGGTTTTAAAAAAACTTAAAAGATTTCCGGATTCATCTCCCTTGTTTGTCAGACTGTGTAAAATGACATAAGCTAATGTCTTGTTCACAATGCATAAGTAATTTCTAATTGTATTTTTGATGTTCGCTACATTCAGTAATTTCTTTGTTAAATATTTTAAATATAGATGGACATAGTAATGGGAGATAATTCCATTTGATCTGATTTGTAGATAGATGAAACTGAACTTTGTAACATATTTGGTCAATTGATGGGAATGATTGATATCCACGAAAATTACTTGAACTCGCCTCCACGTTCAATTTACCTTTATCGAGGAATGTATGTGTTCAAGCATTTCAAAGAATATCGGTTGGTATGTTGTTTTCTATTCTATCTATGTATGTCATCTAAATGGCAGTTGTAAAATCATAGTCGTGGCAATGTAAAAAGCACCCATTACACTCACAGAGTGGTTGATGTTCGGAAGGGCATCCAGCCATGGAAACCTTGCCAAATCAGACTGGAATCTGGTGCAGCTCTCCAGCTTACCAGTTCCTGTCAAACCGTCTAATCCAGGGGGGGGTTTCAAACTTTTTGACTTGCGGACCCCTTTATATTTCAGGCTTTACTTTAGGGACCCCCTTATAAACACTTATGAAATTTATACATAAATATTTGCTTAAAATAACATATATTTTTACATTTATTTATTTAACAGTATTTAACAAATAGGTTTATTGTCAATTAAAAGATTTCGATTAAAAAACATATATAAAATCAAATTGCCCATAAAAAGTATTTGCTGTCCACGGACCCCCTGTCTTGTCCTTCGGACCACAGTTTGAAAACCCCTGGTCTAATCCATGCCAGTATGGAAACTAGATGTTAAATGATGATGATGATGATTAAAAATGTTAGTGGAATTAATGTTTTGTATATCTCATTGGTTAGTTAAGGTGTTTGACTTCTAATACAAGAATTGGAGTTTCAAACCTTACCTATTTCTTGGTGCATTGGTTCTTGATAATTTTTTGCCTATGAACACCTTTGATTCCTATTTTACTCTACTGGACTCCCATAGACATTTTCTGTTCAAAAAGCATCCCATTATATTTTTATAATTAAATATTTTTGGAATTGTATAAAAAAAATTGTTGAAAGATTTTGTGAAGTATAACCAATTTATTGCACATAAATTTTAACAGCAAAACCTTATGTGCTCCTCTAAGGGTCATGTGGACCCTGGTGGAAAATTTCTATAGCTATGCTTTATAGTCTTGGAGAAATATTTCCCTTGGAAATTAAAGCCTGTATTCAATGTTAGAAGGCAAAAAAGTAATATATGTAATGTAACAGTTTTCTGCTAAAAAAAAAACAAAAAGACCCACAGAAAATGCTGAATTTACACATAAATCTGTGTTTTAATCAAATCTGAATGTTTTAAAAATGATATTTTGTATCATAAAATCAGAGTCTCAAATAAGTTTGGTATCAAAGGATGTCTGTTCCTCTTGTACTTATAATGTTTTTCTGAATTGCAAGCAAATTTATCTTTGATTTCTTTTTTCCTGTTTAATAACAACTAACAAGTATACCTACTTCACACACACACACACACACACACATAACACACTTTTGAATATAGGCAAAAGGTGAGTATTTTTCATCCTTTTACTTGCTTCAGTCATTAGACTGCAGCCATATTGGGGCACCACCTTAAAGAATTTTAGTCAGAGATTGACCTCAGTACTTATTATTTTCCAAGTCCACTATTTATTTTCTGTCTCTTTTGCTGAACCCCTAAGTTTTTTTTTTTTTAAATATGAACTTTATTATTTTCCATTTCAATGTACATTTCTTATTTGTATAAACTGCTTTTATTTTTCTGCTAGGTCCTTGGAAGTACTCAAAGTCAGAATGAATCTGCTTTGTTATATCAACTTCAGTTATTGTATGAAGTGTTCTGCTTACTACAAGGAAACTTAAAAGATGTGAAAAAGGTACAGTTTGAAATTTTTAAATGCAAATCTGTTGTGGGTCAATCGTCATTGAATTAAACATGTTGGTTTGAAATTTTGACACAAGGCCAGTGATTTCAGGGGAAGGGACTAGTCGATTACATTGACCCCGGTGCTCAGCTGCTACTTATTTTATGAACCCTATAATGATGAAAGGCAAAGTCAACACCAGTGGTATTTAAATTTAGAACGTAAAGTTGTAAGAAATGTCATTAAGCAGGAGTGGCTGTGTGGTCAGAAGCTTGCTTCCCAACCACATGGTTCTGGATTCAGTCCCACTGTGTGGAACCTTGGGCAAGTGTCTTCTACTATGGCCTCAGGCCAACTAAAGCCTTGTGAGTGGATTTGGTAGACAGAAACTGGAAAAGCCTGTCGTGTATATATATATATATATATATATATATATATATATATATATAATATATGTGTATCTATGTATGTATTTATGTATATGTGTTTGTCCCCCCACCATCACTTGACAACTGATGTTGGTGTGTTTGCATCCCTGTAACTTAGTGGTTTGGCAAAAAGGACTAACATGGTAATAATTCTGCCAGCTCACCATATTGGTTTGAAATTTTGGGACAAGGCCAGCAATTTCAGAGGATTGGGTAAGTCAATTAGACTGATCCCAGTACTCAACTGGTGTTTATTTTAATGACTGAGAGGATGAAAAATAACCACCTTTGTTATTTATCATATATATATATATATATATATATATATATATATACATGCATACACACACACACACCCACAAACTCTTTTCAGTTTCTGTCTACCAAATACATTTAGAAGGATTTGATCAACCATGGGCAATATGTGGGACTGAACTCAAAACCATATGGTTACAAAGTAAGCTTCCTAACCACACAGCTATGCCTACATCCTTGTATATCTACTCAACTGTCTTTACACACATACACACACATGTATATATTAGAGACATTATGTAAAGTATATATGAGTAACATTGCTGATTTTTATGTCTTCAATTCCTGCTGCAAGCAAATGATTTCATCTTTACTCAAAGTTGAATATTTGTAGCTGTTTGACAGCTGCTGTTGTTGTTTCTAATTCTTGTTAAATCTACCCAAACTGACATGTAGCAGGCATCATCAATCAAAAAGGATTGTCTAATGACCATTTCTAAATGAAGTTGTTTCACATTTATTGTGTCTACACTGTCCTGAGAAAACAGATTAAGATGTTCTTTGATGAAAATACAGCTGCAACTTTTGACTACGTACACTATCATATTTGCAGACTAACACACTTCATCACCATCACCATTATCATCACCACCATCATAATCACCATCATCATCATCATCATCATGTGCCTTACTCTATCAGATCTCAGTGACCAGGGAGTCCCTTCCGGGCTAAGCCACCACTCTGCTGCATTGAGAAGTCACAGCTCTGGTACTATGAGCATGGGATTGGAATACTGCAGGAAAGAATTGCAGGGTAGACCAAGAATGAGATGGTTGGATAATATCTTTAGTCTCATTTTGTCATGCTTAGGAATCCAGCCAGAAAGTCTTGTAGTGATGGTTGCTTCTTATAAGACCCTATGGAGGAGGTACCTGAGGGCTCTACTTTCACAAAGTTGATAGGTAGACAGACAAACAGACAGATTAGAATAGAGGGGAAAAGATATAGTAATTACCCCTCCTCACCTCACATCTTCCTCTGACTGTAATGCAGCTGATTCTGAGAAAGGTGAGATAGTATGAATTCTTGTACTTGACTAGTATTTTGTTTTCTCAAACCCAAAAGAATTAAAAGCAGAGTTGACCTCTATGGGATTTGAACTTAGATTACAAAGAGCCAAAATAAACGCTGAAAGATGTTTGTTTAACACTCTTTGTTTCAATGACTTGTAGGTGTGTGGTATTTCATTATATAACCATAATATACTATAAAGTATATTAAACGTTTTTTTTATAAGACAATACTACATTCTACTGTGTTAGTAGTGTGCTTTACTCTTTTATTTCAGTCATTTGACTGCAGCCATGCTGGAGCACTGACCCCAGGACTTATGCTTTGTAAGCCTAGTACTTATTCTATTGGGTCTCTTTTGCTGAACCGCTAAATTACGGGAACGTAACCACACCAGCTTCAGTTGTCAAGTGATGGTGGGTGGGATAAATACAGACACAAACATACACACCCCCACACATATATATACATATATATATATACGACAGTCTTCTTTCAGTTTCCATCTACCAAAATCCACTCAGAAGGCTTTGGTTGGCTCGAGGCTATAGGAGAAGACACTTAGCGAAGGTGTCACACAGTGGGACTGAACCCAGAACCATGTGGTTGGTAAGCAAGCTACTTACCACACAGCCACTCCTGTGCCTACATTATTAAGATTTTCTGCATAGACATTCTGTAGAAATTATAGCTAGCACTGATTTTTGCTACAGCATCTCATATACAAAATGTGGAAGTGCACAGAAATTTGCTTGTATGCAAATTTTATACTTTTTTGTGAAGTATTTGTGCATTCAAGTGAGTAACCAACGCTCAAATTTCTCTTGATAAAAAGATACTTTTCATTTTGAAACCTTGTGTGTGCACAGTTTATGCTTTGTGTGTTATTTGTAAAATGTGTGCACATCATCATCATCGTTTAACGTCCATTTTCCATGCTGGCATGGGTTGGACAGTTTGACAGGAGCTGACCAGCCAGAGAGATGTCTAGATTCAAGTTGTCTCTTGTGGCATGGTTTCAACAGCTGGATGCCTATCCTAACACCTACCGCTTTACAGAGTTTGCTGGCTACTTTTTACATGCCACCAGCATATGTACAAAAAAGCAACCTTCAGGGAACACTGCTCACAATTCTGCCTATAACCACCAGGCACTGTCTTCAGTATCATTAAAGTTAGCAAATTTGATACAAATAAATTAAGTTCAAGTCATGTCCTTTTTTCTAATAGAGTTGTACCCTTAACTGCTCTTTTTATATTTATCCTTTTCCTTCTTTTTGTGAACTTTGAATGATCAAATATTTAAAAAAAATTATTTTGAATTATATCAAGTTAGCTTGGAAACATGCTTATATTTTCAAACAATATTAAAGGCTAAAAAATGACTATTTTTAATAGAAATATTATTATTAATAATAGTAAATATTACTACATTGTTATCTAATAGTAATTATTACTAAAAATGTTACAATTAATACTATTTTCCATTTTTCTTTTTAACATTATTTTTTTTCATAGAATATCACTGGCAGAGATCACGAGGATTTCTTGAATAAGTTGAAATGTGTTTTTGACAGTTATTTACCATTATGTTTCCAATATGATAGTGTTATTGAACATTCTTTTCGGACCATTCCATCATTCAAGATCCCTAAAGTAAGTAATATTTTATAAGCTAGTGACTAAAATTCTGGAATCATTATTTTGCATAGAAAATTGCAGAAACTAATACACTTTTTCTCAATTTTCAGTGGATAAATATTTGCATTAAGTAAAATTTCTCAGTTAAAAATGTGAATTATTTTAATATTAAAATAAGGATAATGAAATGATTCATTTACATTGAAAAATTCAATATCTATAGATGCAGGTGTGGCTGTGTCGTAAGATGTTTGCTTTCCAACCACATTGCGTGGCACCTTGACAAATTTCTACTGTAGCCTCAGGCTGACCAGAGCCTTGTGAGTGGATTTGGAAGACAGAAATAAAAGAAACCCATCATATATATATATATATATGTGTATGTATTTTCTCTCCACCACTGCTTGACAACCAGTGTTGGTATATTTATATACCTATAACTTAACAGTTTGGCAAAACAAACCAATAGAATAAGTACCAGACTTTATATATATATATATATATATATATATATATATAATACAAAGAATATATATACATGTATACACACATATATGTACATACTTACATCTACATGTGTAGATACATGCATATCAGGGTACAGGACGTTAGAACAATAAACTACAGACAACGGAACGAACACATAGGAAAACGGAAAGCCACTTGGAATATCCCTTCATCAGCTGCCTCTATTCTATCTAGACGTTTCGAAGACAAGACAGAACGTACTCTAGAATAGTCTCTTCCTGAGTAGTGGATCAACCCATATATATATATATATATAAATAAATATTAGTGGGGTTAATTTGTTTTGACTAAAATTCTACTATTCTATGTGGTACCCCAACATGGCTGTAGTCCAGTGACTGAAACAAATAAAAAACAAAAGATGTAAATGAAATATCATTATTTAATGACCCTTTTTCTGATGCTGGCATGGGCTGGTCAGTTCAACAGGTGTTGCCAAGCCAAACGGATGCCCCACACTCTAATGCCTGCTTTGGCATGTTTTATATGGCTGGATGCCCTAGCTGATGCTAACCAATTTATAGAATGTACTGGGTGCTTTTTATGTGGCACCAGCACCAGTGAGGTCACCAAGAAACTTGCAAGACAAGACCCTTCAAACGAAGGGAGTGTTGTATTGAGGCAGGAGGCTTTGTACCAGGTGAGAGGTTAAAATATGAAAGAGGGAAAGAAACTGGTGTCTTGTTGTAGAAGAGATACATAGCTACCCCAGTTGGGAAAGAGGGAAGATGAAGTACTGACAGATGGCCTTAGGACAATAAATGTTTCAGACAAGATGACAGAAGACCAAGATAACTGGTGCTTTGCTGTACTCAAGAAGACCCATACTCCCCAGTAGAAGTGGTGAGGTTCCACCACCCCCACCAATCACCTGGTGAAGTCATTTGGCATGCAAGAGTCCTGTGCCTGTGCCCCATAGAAGCATTCATGCAATGTCACATAAAAGCACCCATCACACTTTGTAAAGTTTTTGGCATTAGGAAGGGCATCCAACCATAGAAACCATGCCAAATCATACTGGAGCCTGGTGCAGCTCTCCAGCTTTGCTAGCTCTGGTCAAAACATTCAACCCATACCAGCATGGACAACGGACGTTAAATTATGATAATGATTATATGTATGCATGTATGTATATAAATACTAATAATAATAAAAAGTAACAACAAAAGAATGAAACCTCGATATTAGAGAAATAGAGGATTATTTATATATGTTATGATTTAGAACAAACGGTAAAAGGTTGTCATTATAGTACTTGGAGTTTCAAATGTTGGAGCGAAGAGCTATGATACATTCTCGTCAGCTATTAATGGCAACAAACACTATGGAAAACCATTGAATAAAAAGGAAAGTAATTTTAGTAGGTGGTAAAAAATATAAAAAATACATGCAACTATATTCTCACAATATATAGACATAAACCTCCTGCATTTACGTCTACATACGTATACACTCACACAATCTTTTACTGTTTGTTCTAAATTATAACACATATATATATATATATATATATATATATATATATATATATATATATATATATATACACACACTACAATGGGCCTCTCAGTTTCTATCAACCAGATCCACTTACAAGGCTTTGACCTGGAGCTGTATGAGAAGACACTTGCCACACTGTGGAACTGAACCCAAAACCATTTGGTTGGGAAGCAAACTTCTTAACCACACAGCCACACCTTCTCCGACATATATGTTTGATAAAAGAAGTAATAGTCTAAAATGCAACTCTTTTCTACATATTTTTCAGACAGACTTCTCAATATTTATGGAAGTTGTTACACTGCTGGAAACAAGCCAAAGATGGGCTGGGGTACTTGGAGGATGTGTACTGTTTAAGAACAAGTAAATATTTCAGTTACTATTCACTTTTTTATATTACACATATATATGATTTGTGTAAATTTATGCAAATTTTATATTGACAAGGTTAGGAATAGCTTCAATGTTTCAACAAAAACTTAGTGTAGCAGTTGTTTTATTGTGCTTATAAGCTGTATTAAATAGCAAACCTTTGGACAAAAGTAGAGTGTGATAACAGCAAAAAGAGTTCAGTGAGGTTGCTGTAGAAACTGGAAAATCCAATGATTCAGAGTCTTTCTTCAAGGAAAAGATGGAGAGGGGCTTTGCCTGAAATATATTTTCTGCTCTGCATGGCAAGTTCACAGTACACTTCTTGTTAATTTTACTAAAATCTATAATTTTGTGGGGATAATGCAGAATTGCACCTCTCCTGGGAGAATGCATTTTTTGGAAAATTTTTTTTCAGATTCCTGCGTTTTAGATGTTGGAGATTATGGATATGCAAAAAAATTTCTTTTTTTTTCAGCGGATTCCTGTTTTTGATGACAGAGATTCCGAATATGCAAGAAACCATGTTTTCAAAATTTTAAATTCAATAAGCATATTTCTATATATACATATATATATATATATACATATATATATATATATATATAGGTGTGTGTGTGTAAAGTGATAGATAGATAGATATGAATAAATGGATAAATAGATAGAGAGACAAACAAATAAATGGATGAAAATGTTCAAAATTCAAAATTGGGGGAGAGGGTGAAATTTGAGCCCCTTATTAAACATATTAATGTTTGTTTCACATAAAATAGTATATATTTAATTCACATTTAATTATTTGGCACAAAAAAGCACCATCCAAACGTGGTCAATGCCTGCCCGCTCGCACCAACTGGCTCCCATGCTGGTGGCACGTAAAAAGCACGTTAAAAAAGCACCTACTACACTCTCAGAGTGGTTGGCGTTAGCAAGGGCATCCTGTCGAAACACTGCCAGATCAGACTGAAGCCTGGTACAGCCTCCTGGCTTCCCAGACCCCAGTCGAACCGTCCAACCCATGCCAGCATGGAAAACGGACGTTAAACGATGATGATGATGATTTAAGGCAAATACAAGTCAAATGCAAATTCTTTTCACTTTAATGATTTTTGTCTATATTTAATTTCAATTTGTATATGTTCGTCAATTCACTACAATCTCTTTAAACAAAATCAAAATTTTAAATTCGTGGGGGGAGGGGGGGAAATTAAGATTAATTATTTTTTTTTTTTTTGCATATTCGTAATTTCCAACATCTAAAACATAGGAATACTACAGAATGTTTTGAAAAAAAATGCACTTTTCAAGGAGAGCTGCAATTCTGCATTAGCCCCGGTTTTACTGCACAGACCAACATGAGTCTATTGGAGTCTATTTTATCATGTGTATATATATATATATATATATATATATATATATATATATATATATATATATATATTATATAATCTATGGAGGAGTTGGCTTAGGTCTTTGCTTCCATGATCCTTCCAGGAATAGTGAGCTGAAAAGATGGATGGATAGTAAAGTAATGTACTGAATATAGAACAGTGTTTCATAAACTAAGTCTTTATGTTTAAATGACAGTATAATATGTTGTTGTTTTGCCTGAAGTTGGTTCTGATCATTCCATCTTTTTCTCCGATTTCGTGTGTATGTTGAATATAAGACTGTATTTTCAAATGTGCTCTCTTTTTTATAATTGACTGATGTTTGAATCGGATTTAGTTGCAAGCAATTGTGTCCCTTAAAAGGCTCCTCTGTTGGTTTGTAGCATACTGTGCTTATAAAGAAGAAAATAGGAACAGATAGCGTTGTTGTTGTTGGCACTCCGTCGCTTATGACATTGAGGGTTCCAGTTGATCCGATCAACGGAACAGCCTGCTCATGAAATTAACGTGCAAGTGGCTGAGCACTCCACAGACGCGTGTACCCTTAACGTAGTTCTCGGGGATATTCAGTGTGGCACAGTGTGACAAGGCTGACCTTTTGAATTACAGGCACAACAGAAACTGGAAGTAAGAGTGAGAGAAAGTTGTGGTGAAAGAGTACAGCAGGGTTCGCCACCATCCCCTGCCAGAGCCTCGTGGAGCTTTAGGTGTTTTCGCTCAATAAACACTCACAACACCCGGTCTGGGAATCGAAACCACGATCCTATGATCGCGAGTCCACTGCCCTAACCACTGGGCCGTTGCGCCTCCAGGAACAGATAAATAAGGGTAGAAATGTCATCATGATCATCATTTAACATCCAGCTTGCCACATTATGCCTGTTCTAATATGCTAACTAAACAAACTGTCTACAAAATTGGAACCACTTATGAGTTTTGATTAGAAAATGTTAATCTATAGAACAAATAATTTTGCCTATAATTTTCTGCATGCAGGTGTGGCTGTGTGGTAAGAAGCTTGCTTTCCAACCACATGGTTCCGGGTTCAGTCCCATTGTGTGGTACCTTGGCCACATGTCTTCTGCTATAGCCTCTGGCTGACCTAAACCTTGTGAGTGGATTTGGTAGACAGAAACTGAAAGCCTGTTGTGTATATATATAGGCACAGACATGGTTGTGTGGTAAGAAGCTTGTTTCCAACCACATGGTTCTGGGTTAAGTCCCACTGTGTGGCACCTTGACCAAGTGTCTTCTGCTATAGCTGCGGGCCAACCAATACCTTGTGAGTGGATTTGGCAGATGGAAGCTGAAAGAAGTCTGTTGTGTATGTATGTGTATATATATATATATATATGTGTGTGTGTGTGTGTCTGTATTTGTCCCTCCCACCGTTTTTTGACAACTGATGCTGGTGTGTTTATGTCCTTATAACTTAGTGGTTTGGCAAAAGAGACCAATAGAATAAGTACTAGGCTTACAAAGAATAAGTCCTGAGGTTGAATTTTTTGACTAAAACCCTTTATGGCGCTGCTCCAGCATGGCCATAGTCAAATGGCTGAAACAAGTAAAAAAACAAAAATATTTTAAAAATATATGCAAATCTATTAATGCTCCTAACTTCTGTGAAGATGTTAAATGATAAAATTATATGATTACTAAAAAAAAAAATTTTTACATACTAAAAATTCTGTCAAATGAAAACCTATCTTTTACAGAGTGGTGTACTCACAACTTCCTCTCCAACTAACCAGAACCCTTGCTGCAATTCATGCAGATCTACACAATGTAAGTTCACAGGCTTTTCTAACATTGACTTTTTCTTTCTAGATGCAGGCATGGCTCTGTGGTTAAGAAGGTAACTTTACATTCATAGGGTTTCAGGTTCAGTCCCACTGCTTACCACTTTTGGCAAGTGTCTTGTTCTATAGCCCTGAGCTGACCAATGCCTTGTGAGTAGATTTGGTAAGCAAAAACTCATCATGTCTGTATATATATATATATATATATATATATATATATATATATATATATTTAAATTCTTGTAAAAGATTTTATCCTATTATTGAATTAATTATATATATATATATATATATATATATATATATATATATATATATATATATATATATATTTTTTTTTTTAATTCTTCGAAAAGATTTTATCCTATTATTGAATTAATTATATATATATATATATAGTTAGAAAATTTTTTTTTAAAAATCCAGGTGGAGATCAATAAAGCACTCAGTTTTAAAAGAATTAGACACCAGTAAATGTAAGTAGAATACACATCCAAGGTAAATCCTCATGTATGACAAGCAGATCTAAACATAATTTTGAAGAATTTCAAGAAATTCAGAGTATTTGATGACAAAAAGATATGTATAGATAAAATCATATCTTTAATTGTAGAATTCCTGTCCTGAAGCTGATAATTGTTTCTATTGTATTAAGGCATCTACTGACTGCAAACTGGCCAAAGGTGTCATGCAGTGGGACTGAACCCAGAACCATGTAGTTGGGAAGTAAACTTATTACAACACAGCCACACTGGTACCTGCAGCTATATGTGTGTGTGTGTATATATATATATATATATATATCTTCAAACATCCAAAATGACGAAACCCCTCTGTCAAGAGGACTGATGACTGTACAATGTCCCTTGAAAAGTTAATTAAAATAGTGAAAACCGGTTGGATTTCACGACATCCATATAATATGCATATATTTATAAAAAGATATTAATTAAACAATATGAAACGAAGGCATTTCTCTTCCACTTTTTATATTTTTTTTTTACATATATTTTCAACTATATATATATATATATATATATATATATATATATATATGTGTGTGTGTGTGTGTCACTGTGTGTCACTGAAAGATACACACATTAGTGAGAAATTGTTGATATTTGGTGCATCAAACAAAAATAGTTTGTAATCTTTGTTCTGTCCAAGTTGTGCAGACACTCCCTTATTCTCATCATCAGATATGAATTCAGCTTTTGATTGGCTTGTTGGCTTTATATCCAACAATGCTGCTGTTGTTTACACTTGCATAATCTATACTATAAATTGTAGTGTTCTTGATTGCTTGATTGAGTGTCGGCAGATTCACTCGAGAACGGGGCAGTGGAATCGCGTGCAATTCAGCACAGAGTAGCAGCATGGTCCGCTCATGTTCAGGAGATTTTTATTGCCCTCCAACTCCCATGGTTACTGAGATAATCGATTATTACTTTTTAAGATAGGAATATCCCATTCAAAGTGGAGAGGGGCGATTTTGTTGCCTTTCCCATGCGCGAAATTTTACGAAAAACCAGCACAATAAAGATTATATTTTTCCAAGTAATGTGGCTGGGTTTGTTTTTCGAAAATTTTAATCAGAGGCACAGAAAAAAAATAATTTCAATTTTTTGTGCATTAAAAAGCTAAAGCGGTTAGACACTGGCGTACAGCGATCGATATATACGCAGTGAACGTTTTCTCCATTTGCGTGCAATAAGGCTTAGGGCAAGCGAGTGTAACATCGAAATAACTTGAAAAGAATGCATGTGGGAATGCTATTATAATGAATGCTCATTTAAATGTATTTTGCATGGAGTTGATGTACTTCTTAACTGGAGAGGAGTGCCTGCAGGCTGGTTCTTCTCAAGTTTATGCATTTTCAGGTTCAATGTGTTTCAAATAAGTACTGACAATTGAAGGTGATTGCAAAGACAAAGAACTACCTGTTTTTTTTTAACAATTTTAACAGTGAGAACATTGGACAAAATATGTTATTGACATTAATAGTTTGTACCTCAGCTAATTACTGTTGAGAACTGCATAATCCATGTGTCATGTTAGAGATCTAAAAGGCATTTTCGAATTTCATTATTTTCTTTAATCCAGGCAACGCTGGATATTTCTGCTAGTAGAAAATGAAACTGAAATAAATATTTATTTAAAAATGTAATTTGAATATTTTCTTTATATATTTTTATGATTATTCTGAAATATTGTTTTAAAAATTCTCTGAATTTCCTCCTGTGGCATATATAGATTTTATATCAATGTGTATTAATAAAAATGTTACTTTTTTTGTTTAAACTATTTTTTTAATAAATATATTTTGTATTTATTTCAGCTTGAGAGTGAATCAGTTGATATAGGTTAGTTTATTGCTTTTACTTATTGCAAACACTTTTTTGTTCAAATGTAGTTCTGAGTTCAAATTTTACTGTAGATATTGATTCAAGAGGGACTAATACACCATATGTATGTATATGTCTTGATTTAATGCGTTAAATGGAATTTGTTGTATAGTTATGAGATTTTCTCAAAACTAGTCGTTTAAAAATTCCAGAGTTACTCCCCTTAAATATTCTCCATTATTGAATTTTTACAGATGAAATATTTTTTAATATTTATGTCAACGTTACATTTCAAATTACACATCAAACCAAGGAAAATGAACTATGGATGTAAATATTAAGTTTTGCATCTCTAAAAATAAAGTTATGAGTTTAACTTTTTAACTGGGAAATTAAATTTCTTAGTTATTCCAGGAACAATGATATCTCAACCAATGATATCCCTCAACAAAGATGGATTAACTAGTTTCTGTAGTTAAGGGTTATGAAATTTTGAGTGGATACATCTGATTTCCACACTAGAAGGTGCCAAATTAGATTGGAGCCTGGTGTAGCCAGGTGTAGCCATCCGGTTGCACCAGTCCTCAGTCAAATCGTCCAACCCATGCTAGCATGGAAAGCGGACGTTAAATGATGATGATGATGATGAAGGGTTAAACAATGATTTCAAATTTTAGCACTAGGCCAGCAATTTCGGGAGAGGGGGCAAGTCAGTTACATCAACCCCAGTGTTCAACTGGTACTTATTTTATTTTGTTGACCCCAGATGGATTAAAGGCAAAGTTGACCTTGGTAGAATTTGAACTCAGAACGTAAAGATGGATGGAATGCTGCTAAGCATTTTTCCTGGTATGCTAAGGATTCTGACAGCTTGCCTCCTTAAAAATAGGGTTAAATAATTTATTTTAAAGACCATGTTGACTGGAGACATCAAGTTTGCTTAGAATAAATGTTCTGCTGTTATTTATAAATGAGCTTTTACATTTAGTCTAAATAATCATCTTGTCATCTACAATTTATCCTAGACAATTGGTATAATATTTGATAAATTACTTCTTGTTTATCAATTTTAACCCTTTACCATTTAAAGCAGCTGTATCTAGCCCAAATATTTTACCTGTTTTATGTTCAAACTGGCCAGATCTGGCATCTCATGCTTATTCTACAATGTCATTCTAAAAATATACAATTACATCATTGAAATTTGAAAGCTATAAGATATTGCATGATTAATTCAAAGCAATATGAATAAATAAGCATTACATTTGACTGAATAATTTAAACGCTGAAGGCATAAATAGATAGTTGTATGGGAATTATGGCTTTTTAAAAATATGTTTACATTGTATTTCATATAGAAAAATACGTCCTAAAATAATTAAAATAGATCATGTGTATTTGAGTTGTTAGTAGTTCAGTTTTCATTTGTGTCATCTGTCATTGAAATATCTCACCTTATCAAATTTACATCATCATTCTTTAACCCTTTAGTATTCAGATTACTCTATCAAATGTAATATTTATTTATTCACATTGTCATGAATTAATCATACATTATTTTGTAGCTTCACAGATGTCAACGATTTGATTGTTTATTTTTAGAAATGATATTGTAGAGTCAGTGTAAGAGGCTGGATCTGGCCAGTTTGAACATATGAGGTAGTATCAAACAGTTTCTGGACTAGTTCTGTAGTACGCCAACAAATGGCAGCATGCTGTAGTCTGCGATTTTGTCATGGATGGGAACAAAGAGCCAACATGAAATTTTGCTTTAAACTTAGGACGTCTGCTATAGAGACACTGAGCATGCTTCAGTAAGCTTACAGTGATAAGGTAGTGGATTGTATGCAATGTTTCAAGTGGCTTGGGTGCTTCAAAAGCAGAAGAATGTACTTGGAAAACAACGAGTGAACTGGAAGACCTGCTTTGAGTGTCACCCCGCAGAAATGTGGTATTGTGCATCAAGAATTCATCCCCCGGGGCCAGACCATCAGTTGAGAGTTCTACTGTGACATTTGGAAGCATTTGAGGGAAGGCATTTGGTGAAAGCAATCAGATCTCTGGAGTATGAAGAAGTGGATTCTTTACAATGACAATGCAGACTGTCACCAAGGTCTCCTCACTTGTGAGTTTCTCACCAAAAACAACATGGCATTGCTTCTGCACCTGCCATAATTCCCAGATTTAACACTTGTGGACTTGCATCTCTTCTCCAAGATGAAAATGCAGCTCAAAGGTCACCGTTTTAACACTGTTAAATCACAGAAGGTCCTTGACTCACTTACAGAAAATGACTTCTAGGTCAGATTCCAAAAGTGACAAGAACACTGGGACTGGTGTATTGCTGCACAATATGATTGTTTTGAAGATGATATTAAAACTTAGGTAAATAAGTTATTTTTTTATTGAATATAACTAGTCTGGGAACTTTTTGATACCACTTCATTAAACAGAATATTTTGGTTGGATATGGGCAGTTTAAATGCTAAAGGGTTAAAGCTTTTTATAATACGTCTCTAAAAGAAACCATTGTTTTTTTAATAAATTGTATGTTTTATTTAGTTACCAGGATTCATGTTGTCAATGTTAATCATATAACTTGTCCAAATCCCCTATTCTTTACAAAATGTTCTTCTCTCACAAGGTTACCATTAAAACATTATTAACTGAATTTATTATTTCTAGACCAGCTTGAAATGGAATTAGATAAGTGGTTCTCAACTTGGTAACCCTTTTCTTAAAATGGCATCTTAGAAATGCCTCTCTGTGTTTTATAGAAAAAATAAAGAAATATAAAAACAGCTGACTATTTTGATCAAACACAAGTTCATATTTTGTGCAGTAGTTTATCTATCTTTTCTTATAATGTCCCACCTAATTTATCTCTACTTTTAAATATTTCCATGAACTAATGCCTATTATGTCACATTTTCATGGAAGTTACTTATGAAGGTTTGAACTTATATAATGAAATTATAATGTACTTTGGTGCACCATCAGTCATGTTTTAACTTTCTAATAACACAATATCTTAGTCACATTTTAACCTTGACAAAGATTGTCTTTAGTCTTAAATGTTTTGCTTCTAAGAAAAAGCAGGTCTCCTTTAAACACCCAACACTGCCCTAGCATTCTTTGGTGCTCCTTTGTGATACACAAAGTTTCCAAGGAGGCGCTGCCATCCTAGTTAAGAACCACATGTAATGGAATGAAAGATGCATGGGCACATGAGACACACCCTCATTTCAGCAGTGCATATTCAGAGAAAAATATATTTTATTGCATTAAAGCATGTAATATTTAAAGCAACTTAGGCAAGCTGGCAGGCAAAATGCTTAGCTGCATTTTCATCCATTTTCACATTCTTAGTTCAGATTCTATTGAGGTTGACTTTGCCTTTCATCCTTTCAGGGTCGATAAGATAAGTACCATTTAAATGCTGTGGTCAATGTAATTGACTTACCCCTCCCTTATAATTGCTGGTCTTGTGTCAAAATTTAAAGCCATTATTTAAAGCAACTTGGCATATAGGACCCAGAGTGATTTTTATGACCTTTTTTGGAAAAAAAAAGTACATCTTAAATACCATCAAATATAGCAGATACTTTTCCATTTGTTTGTTAAAGAATTTTAATATGGCTCTTTCAACAGGTTCTGTACCAGAAGGTGGGAGCTTGACAAAACTATATGTATCTTCTGATATCTATACAAAACTGTATGAAACAACACTACTTCCTAATTCTCAACAATGCAATGATTCTAGAAGATTTTCTGTCACAACTGCCAATACAGCAGAGATTAGTTCAGCATCCAAACCATTGATTAAATCAGCTTTGAGGCCCTCAAAGAGTTTAGAAGTAAAAACATCAGAAAGTGAGACTGATGATGACCTTTTGGTGAGAGATGACAGTGTAGAATCTGATGACAAGGAATCTGCTGCCAAGGCCCTTGCTGAGCAGACAAAAGCCCGGGCTGCCTATTTCACTCTCATTTCAGATTCTACCTTTGATTCTGATACTATACATTCAAGGACTTCTCTGAAAGGTATTTGCGAACATTCTTACTCTTTTTTATTGCAAAATAAATAAAAAAAACATTTCTTTTTTATAAAGATTGGTCTTATGCTTACTCATTCATCCATTCACTTAATATTCATTTTCCATGCTAGCATGAGTTGGGCAGAGTCTGGTATTGGAGCATTATTTTACAGCTGGATACCCTTCCTCTCACAAACTCATACCTGTTTTTTCAGGTAATGGATTTTTTATTCCACTTATTTTTAAACATGCAGAGTTACAGATGGATTTGTTAAAGGACAGGCAATGTGAAGTTACCATTTTGTTTTGCTCAAATGGTTTCATATGAAGACGCAGAATGTAAACATTCACACATGCATGCGTGCATGCGCGCACAAACACACACACACATTCTCTCTCTCTCTTCCACTTTTCTGTTTGTTTCTCTTCCTGCAAGACATCAACTGTGAGCTTTCATAGGTTCCAGCTACTAATTGCTCTTGCAAGGGGCATTAGTTGACCCAGAGCTATAGTAGAAGTCACTTGCCCAACATGTTATATACAGTGAGCTAGAGCTAAAAAAAAAAAAACTCCATACATGCAGACATATTCTGTTCCTAATATAAAATAATTCCTAATTATTTCCAGCATCGTAATTAAGCTATTGTGATTGTATAAAATTACTGCATCTACCAGCTTTATTGGTCATATGTTGCTGCAGTATAATGTTTGTCCTCTGTTATTGTCTGTTACCATATTCCCTACATACAAATTGATTTCATTTATTGCGTAAACCTTCAAACATTGTTACTATCATTCTAAATCCTGTTGCATTTCACATGGAATTTTTGGGTCCTTCAAAGTCATCTTTGTCAGCCTGCCATTTTTGATTGGAGATTTTGTTTTGAAAAATTCAAATTCCATTCTAGAAAATGTGGGTATTGTTTTAAGGTTTTTTCTTTTCAGCAATTACGATAAAAATAAAAATGCCAGTTTGGAACAGTGTTGTATTTGTTGATTTAGAAAGTTGAAATTTTGTACTGGACATTACCATTAATTCTGACCATGATATTTTTAAGTATCAACTGGCCATTTAACTGTGAAATACTGTTGTTAAGATGTAAAGGCTTATATGAATTATAGTATGTTACATATAATTAAGTCAGGGTATTTCCTCCAGGATATCTAATATAAAAATCACTCATGACAGCTGATATATGATCAAAGACTTTCTAGTTATGACCATCCCAATTATTTTCTTAGGTTTTGAATATTAAGAGTACATTATTCCCTTTTCAAATTGTTAGGAGGATTTAGTTACAGGTTCTAACAGGCTGAATACTTGCATAGAAACTCTTTCATTGGTTTGGATAAATACAAATAATATTTTGCATTAGATTTCACCATCTATACGTCTTTTTCATTAAGAAAGTTGTATAAAATACTTTGCAGTATTTATTCCAGCTCTCTGCACCATGTGTTCAAATCTTATTGAAGTCACTTTGGTCTTTCATCCTTCCCAGGTTGGTATTTAAAATATCAATTCTTCATCTCTGGAATAAATTGGCCGATTCAGACGTGGAGAAGGAAGGGTACTGCTTGCTTTAAAAAGCCCAAGACAGATATTATATCATGATGGCACCACTATGACATCACCAGGTGTTAAAAGATCCTCAAAAGAAAGGGTTTTTTCTCTTGTAAATGTTATTTGTTAAATTTCGTTAGGGAGAGAATTAGTGTAGATAAGATGCAGTTTAGATTTGTGCCAGGCAGGGGCACAATTGATGCTACATTTCTGGTTAGGCAATTTCAGGAGAAATATCTTGCCAAAAATATATCCCTGTACCCGGCTCTTGTCAACATGGAGAAAGCCTTTAATAGAGTCCCCCACTCCCTTATCTGGTGGTCAGTGTAGAAGCTAGGGATAAATGAGTGGTTGGTGAGAGTTGAACAAGCTGTGTACAGGGATGCTGTTAGTAAGGTGAAAGCTAGCAATGAGTATAGCAATGAATCTAGGGTACAGGTAGGGATTCACCAAGGATCAGTCCTCTTGTTCATCGTAATCCTCCAGGCAATAACAGAGATGGGCTGCTCCTGGGAATCCCTCTATGCTGACGACCTTCTTAAAGCTGAATCACTACCAGAAATAGAGAGAAATTTCAGACATAGAAGCAAGGTCTAGAATCAAAGGGCCTTAGAGTTGATCTAGCAAAAACCAAAATCTTAATAAGTAGGAGAGCAGACAAATCACAAATCACTTCTGGTAGATGGCCCTGCTCAATCTGTAGAAAAGGCATTGGTAGAAACTCTATAAGATGTACTCAGTATAAGCTATGGACATGTAAGAAGTGCAGCAATATCAGAGGAAGGTTAACAGGGAAAACAGTTTTTGTGTATGGAAAGTGCACAGGTACGATAAACACTAAAAATGTACAGAAAATAGACTCCATCACATGCCAGTCGGGAAAACTGGAAGTAGTTGATAGCTTCTGTTACTTGGGTGACCAAGTCAGTTGCAGGTGTGGATGCTCTGAGAGCAAAGCTGCTAGAATAAGAATAGGCTGGGTAAAATTCAGAGAGCCCCTACTTCTGCTGGTAACAAAAGGCCTCTCTCTCAGAGTGAAAGGCAGATTGTATGATGCCTGTATGTGAACAGCCATACTACACGACTGTGAAACATGGCCTGCAACAGCTGAGGACATTCGTAGGCTTATAAGAAATGAAGGTAGTATGCTTCACTGGATGTGTAATGTCAATGTGCATGCACAGCAGAGTGTAAGCATCCTAAGAGAAAAGTTGGGCATAAGAAGCATCAGATGTGGGGTGCAAGAGAGATGACTGCACTGGTATGGTCATGTGATGCATATGGGGAAAGACAGCTGTGTGAAGAAGTGTCACACTCTCTAATGGTGGCAGGAACCTGTGCAAAAAGTAGACCCAAGAAAACACAGGATGAGGTGGAAAAGCATAATCTTTGAACGTTGGGCTTCACAGAGCCATTGACAAGTAACTGAGACCTTTGGCAATATGTTGTGCTTGAGAAGAACTGTCAAGCCAAGTGGGATTGTTGTCATGGCCAATGCCAGTGTCGCATAACTGGCATGTGAACAGCACCTTTCAAACGTTGGTCGACATGCTGTGCTTGAGAAGACCCATCAAGCCAAGTGGAATCATAATCATGGGTGAAGTCAGTGCTGTCTGACTGGTACCCATACTGTCTGACTAGCACCCGTACCGTCTGACTGGCACCTGTACCGTCTAATTGGCACCCATGCCAGTGACATGTAAAAAGTGCTGTTTAAGTGTTAGACCCCATGGAGGCAGTGACAGATGACCGAGACCTTTGGCAATATACTGTGCTTGTAAAGACCTGTCAAGCCAAGTGAGATTGTAGTCATGGACAATGCACAGTATCATGTCATTGGTACATAAAAACCACCAACTACACTCTTGGAGTGGTTGACATTAGGAAGGGCATCCAACTGTGGAAACCATGCCAAATCAGAGTGGAACCTGGTGCAGCTCCTCAGCTTACGGTCCAACCCATACCAGCATGGAAAGCAGACGTTAAATGATGATGATGATCTCTGTAAAATCGTTTTTCATTTTCTCTATCTTCTTTCCACTTCATGCCAGCTTGTACATAAGGCCTCTATCTCACTCCTCTCTCTCTCACCCCCCTCTCTCTCACTTCCCTCCCCCTCCTCTCTCTCACTCCCAGTCTCTCTCCCAGTCTCTCTCCATCTCTCTCCCACCCGTCTCTCTCCCACCCGTCTCCATCTCTCTCCCACCCGTCTCTCTCATCTCTCTCTCCCACCCGTCTCTCTCATCTCTCTCTCACCCGTCTCTCTCTCTCACCCGTCTCTCTCTCTCACCCGTCTCTCTCTCTCATCCCGTCTCTTTCTCACCCCGTCTCTTTCTCACCCTGTCTCTCTTTCACCCCCTCTCTCTCGCACCCCTCTCTCTCTCACCCCTCTCTCTCTCACCCCTCTCTCTCTCACCCCTCTCTCTCACGCACCTTCTCTCTCGCCCCTTCTCTCTCTCACCCTCTCTCTCCCTCACCCCATCTCTCTCCATTCTGCCTGTTGATGGCTTTGGTTTGCACCTGGTTCCACATTCCTTCTCCTTCCAGAATAGGAATCACTGCCTCTCCTAGGTGCTCTAGATTTTTCTAAGTGTTTCAAGTTCCTGTAATCTGAAGGTTTTTTTCTGGGATCAGATGACACCCAATACCCAGTTTTTTTTTTTTTTCTTTTGGAATATCCTTCTCTTAATCAACAGGAATACTGTGTACAGATTTGAAACTTAAGTTTCCTTCTCTTATCAAGTTTTATGACTCCTCCATCTTACCAGCCTAGTGTGTAACTTCTCACAAAACAGGATGCTGAAAACTAGCCTTGCCATCACATGAGTCATTTGCACATGTGTCACATCAATCATGGCCAAAGTTGTATCTACTCTGCTCTGTCCTGAAGGTATGCCCATATTAATATTGTACGGATGTGTGACTACAGAATTCATTCCCGCCTAGGGATGCATTGAGTGCTCTAAACTGGAAGACTTTGGCAGAACTTTTTCATTTTACTAAAGTTTTTTTTTCTTTGCTTTTCTTTGTAATTCTATGATTAGTTTTATATAATTAAGTTATCAGTTTATCATTCTATGCACTGCACTTTAAAGTTGAACTGTTTATAATTATTTATTTATTTATCAGATCTACAACATTTGCGTACAGCTAGTATTAGTCTGGACGTTGGAGAAACATGGCCTGTTATTAACGTACGTGTGAACAGCAAATATGAAGAGGATGATGCTGCACTAGAAGAAGAAAAATCTGATTTGCAGAGAAAAAATTCAAAACCTCAGAGTCCAAAAGATAACACAGATGAAAAACTACTAATTCAATTCAAGAATCGACCAGCTAGTATCAGCCAAATAGAAGATGTTACTGCAAGTAAAATAAAGTCTTCAAATAAGAAAACATACACTTCCGATTCTTCTGCTGAGGAGACAAGAGATCCATCAAAGTAGAGTATGCCTTTCTGTTGTATTTATTTTCATTTACCATTATTTGTTCATTGCTATTTAATGTTTGTTTTTTCCAAGTTAACATGGGTTGGGATGGATAATAACATATTTGAGGCAGATTTTACAACAGAAAGATTTTCCTCATACCAGTCTGAATGATCTCCTATAGAATCTGTTCAAAGCCTCGTGAAGTGGATTTGGTAATGGAAACTGAAAGAAGCCTATTATATATGTACGTCGGTGTGTGTGTTTATGTTAGTTTCCCCCCTTGTCTCACATCATGTGATAGTTGTAAATGATTGTCAATTTCATACAAGCATTGTCATTCATTCCCAGTAAAGAACATCTCATGGAGACCCAGCTACATGGTTCTGGATTCAGTCCCATTGCATGGTACTTTAAGCCATGTGTGTTCTACTGTAGCCCTGCACCAACCAAAGTCTTGTGAATGGAATTGGTAAACTAAAACAAGCTCATATGCCTATATATTTATTTATTTCTTTATTTATTTATGGGTTTCAGCCAAGTGGCTGCGGTCATGCTGGAGCACCACCGTGATTTTCCGTCTTTATGCTGTGCTCTCTTCACGTTCCTTGCATGGCTCTTCTCCTCCACCTGATATAGTCCAATCAAGAGTTTTGATGGCACATCTGGTGTATAAGAGAATTTGACATCGCTGCCCTAAACTGTGTCTCATTTCGAGCCATTGGTTCGTCTGGTATTGTGGAGAGGAAAGCATCAAGTTTTGTCTTGAAGACCTCCGCATCCATGTCTTGCAGGTCTCTCAAATATTTTGGCAGGGCATTGAAGAGCTGAGGTCCTCTGAAACCGAGGCTGCTGCAGTATCTCGTTCTTATGTGAGATGCAGTGGACGGCACTTTTGGCACCATGCAGTGGCGACCCGTGCGGGCATTCCTGTAGTACTTGATGCCAAAGTTTGGCACCAGTCCTTCCAGTATTTTCCATATGTATATTATAACATATCTTTCCCACCTGCGCTCCAGGGAGTAGAGACCTAGTGCCTTCAGTCGTTCCCTGTAGTTCATCTGTTGGACTGTGGCGATCTTTTTTGTATAGTGCCGCTGAATTGCCTCGAGTTCTGCTGTCGGCTTAACACTGTGTGGTGACGACAACTGAGAGCAATAGTCTATGCGGCTCAGAACAAATGTCTTCCACAGAGTCAACATAACTTTTTGATCCCTTGTACGGATCTTGTATATATATATGTATATATATATGTATAATTATGTATATACATATGTATATGTGTATATATGTATATACATATGTATATGTGTATATATGTATATACATATGTATATGTGTATATATGTATATACATATGTATATGTGTATATATGTATATACATATGTATATGTTTATATATGTATATACATATGTATATATGTATATATATATGTATATACATATGTATATATGTATATATATATGTATATACATATGTATATATATATGCGTATATATATGTGTATATATGTGTATATATATATGTATATATATATATATGTATATATATATGTGTGTATGTATATATGTGTATGTATGTGTATATGTGTATATATGTGTATATATATGTATATATGTGTATATATGTGTATGTATATATGTGTATATATATGTATATATATAAATGTATATATATGTATATATATAAGTATATATATATGTATATATATATGTGTGTATATATATATTTCACTCCTACTTCTCTTCACTCCTACTTCTCTTCCTACTTCTCTTCATTCCTACTTCTCTTCACTCCTACTTCTCTTCCTACTTCTCTTCCGACTTCTCTTCACTCCTACTTCTATTCACTCCAACTTCTCTTCCTACTTCTCTTCACTCCCACTTCTCTTCACCCCTACTCTTTCTCTCCTTTCTCTTACTCTCTCTCACTCTCTTCTCTTGTACTCCCCCTCTCTCACTCTTACTCTCTACACTCTTACTGTCTTACTCTCTCACTCACTCTTTTCTCTCTTTCCCTCTCTCTCACTCTCTTCTCTCTCACTCTCTTCTCTCTCACCCTCTTTCTCTTCCTCTCTTTCTCCCCCCATACCCACCTTCCCCCTCTCTCACATCCACCTTCCCTCTCTTATACCCACATTCTCTCCTCTCTTCCTCTCCCCTCCCATACCCACCTTCCCCTTCTCTTACATCCACCTTCCCCTTCCCCCTTCATCGTCAACACCCCCTCATAAGCTCATCCCACCACACCCCAACACACTCCTACTGTACCTTCCCACTCCACCCCATCCAATTCCTTACACCCACCACCCACCCCTACCCACATACCCCTACCTCTACCCCACCCTCAGCCTAACCCATACTCCACCCATGCCTTCCCCACCTCCCAACACCCTCACATCACATCACACCAATACCCTTGCATCACCAAGCACACACTACAACTGACCAACTCCTTTCTCCCTTCCCCATTTTCACACTACATACTTCAAGATCACCAGCATTCTATCTTCCACACACAGCCCCTCGTTCTTCGATCACCGTTTGTTATCTCCCCCTTTTCTTAGCTCTCCTGAAAAAAGAATTTCTAACTTCCGGTCAGCCATTATTATGATTGACCGTTGACTGAACACTATTCAATTTTTTTTCTCCGTGTCTTTCTCCTTGTCTCCGTATTCTTTCTGTTGAAGAGCGTAGCTCGAAACGTCAAAGACTTTCCGTATTCCCGAGCGTCATACTAATACATCCTTTTGTTATTTACACCACCTGGCCTCGTCTGTTGTTGTTTTTTCGTACATTCTCCCATATATATATATATGGGCATATATATTTGTGCATATATATATATATATATATGTATATATATATGTGTGTGTATATATATGTGTGTATATATATATATATATGTGTATATATATGTATATATATATATGTGTATATATATGTATATATATATATGTGTATATATATGTATATATATATGTGTATATATATGTATATATATATGTGTATATATATGTATATATATATGTGTATATATATGTATATATATATGTGTATATATATGTATATATATATGTGTATATATATGTATATATATATGTGTATATATATGTATATATATATGTGTATATATATGTATATATATATGTGTATATATATGTATATATATATGTGTATATATATGTATTATATATATATGTGTATATGTATATATATATATGTGTATATATATATATATGTGTATATATATATATATGTGTATATATATATGTATATATATGTGTATGTATATATATATGTATATATATGTGTATGTATATATATATGTATATATATGTGTATGTATATATATGTATATATATATGTGTGTGTATATATATATATGTGTGTGTATATATATATATGTGTGTATATATATATGTGTGTATATGTATATATGTGTATATATATATATTTATATATATATATGTATATATATATGTATATATATATGTATATATATA